>NW_015776633.1:0-930 GCF_001515625.1 Sinocyclocheilus rhinocerous | reverse complement strand
TGAAACATGAGCAGGATATTTTTGACAGGTTTGGTGAGATTGGCCTGATGTTCGTGACTGTGTATGACTCATATGTCGCCCACCTTCAGTCGCCTGCGGTTCATCCGCACATACCAGTTGGTGAGCATATCCACGAACTTGACAAGCTTGGGAACCACCATATAGAGCCTGTAGGCTGAAAAACAGATCTATTTCAGACTGGCCTTGTTCTCAAAGCACTTCAAGTGTAGGAGCTACACATAAATTGGCGTGAGAGTAACCGCTGGTGGCTCACCTCCCATCTCATCTCTGAAGAACTGAATGAGTGACTGAGTGAAAGACTGGATCCATTTGTCCATGATGTTGTCGCTCACGCTGGCTGTGCTCTCGGTGTACAGGAACTCCACGGCCTCTTCCTAATGAGTGCAGAAAGCAGACAGACGTGAGTGAGTGAGCTCTACTGTCTATATCTGTGTGCTTCATCATCTCTGCATACTGGAAGAGAGGCTGATGTCAAGCACTGAGCACTACTAGACATCTACTCTACTGACTCTCAAAGGGAATATTAATCTTCTTATTCACTGAAAGTCTTCTCCTCATTTCTAGTTGTCAAACCTCATTTGAGCGTGCATTCAATTCAAATATGACGTGTCAAATGACCTGCAGCATGCCTGACCTTGATAATGACATCAATTTCATGGTAATGTTTTAGAAAGTAGCACTCGAGAAGACAGTCAGTCAGAGTTGCTGTCAGTATGTAGAAAGGAAGGACGAATCTTTGGCTCTGCTCATCTTCAGGGCTGCTGAACTCATGAGAAGATGTGAGCGGGAGGCTTTTTGACAGATGAACCCCTTTACTTCAAGTTCTTAACTCTGATATGTTAGGCAATGGTAAAATATTGAAAGGTTTTAAAATATGAATTTTACTAAATGCCTTTGCATGAATATTTA
>NW_015776632.1:0-930 GCF_001515625.1 Sinocyclocheilus rhinocerous | reverse complement strand
ATAAAACAGTTTGAAGAAGTGGAGTTAGGCCAAGCTATAAATACTTACCGTGTGGTTAGCGCTTGTTTCACATGTAGTGAATACTGAACTCGGCTACAGTGAAAAGTTAGGCCAACAACAAGCCCACTTCCCCATTTCGGGAAGAGAACTTTTCGTACAGTAGAGATATTGAAATAGTTGAATGGCTTCATTCTCCTTCTGAGAACTTCGAGTTTGTCCCTAGTTAGACCCTTGAAGGATTATTTCCTCTATAGAAATTGACTTTATATGTCTCAATGCCCTTGATATCTCTGTGTTGTTTTAAGTGAGGGTTAGAGGATGTGGTGACCAAATCAAAAAGTATATCAAATTGGAAACTCATATTCTCTTGAGGGACACAATGACCCGCAGTATCAGCCTGTGTTGAAAGTGGACGAAAGGTTCTTTCATAAGAAACAGCTTCTTCAAAAACACAGTTTGGCTTAGTATGGTTATTTTTCAAAAGGGCTTTGGAACGGGACTCCAGAAATACCGTGATTTAAGAACGCACATGATTGCCATTGTATGTATACAGTATATATGCATGTATGTATTTAGTGACACAGTTTTTTTTAATTACATGCATCAGTTCATACTCTCATTCATTCATTCATTCATTCTTTCTTTCTTTCTGTTTTGTTTTGTTTTGTTTTTCAGGCACACAGTGGCCCCACAAGTTGAAAGTTACACTTAAAAATTCATGATATTCATTTATTAATGCATAATTTGATGAATAAGTTGTGTTATAATATAATATAATATAATATTAAATAAATTATAATATAATGTAAATTATGAAATCATATAATTAGCTTTTATTAATTAACTTATTAATAACTTAATTAATAACAATCGTTGTTATTGGTTTATTTATTTATTACATGCCTTACATGATTAATAAGGTATTTCTAT
>NW_015776631.1:0-930 GCF_001515625.1 Sinocyclocheilus rhinocerous | reverse complement strand
CAGAGTTATGAGTTTTCTCAGCTGAGTGCTGTGCTTGGGTTACTGCCTCTTGTTTTGATCTGGCAGCAGAGAGGGAGAGGCTGCAAGCCTGCAGGCTTGAACCCCACAGCTGAACCACTGACCCCGACATCCATCAGACCCAGGCTACCCTGACATGGGAGCCAGTCACAGACACCGGGGGCGGAGCCTCGAAGTTGAGTGACAGATTAGAGGGATTTCACACTTGTTCAGTGGAGTTTACGTCAATAATCAGTTTTGAAGTAAAAAAAAAATTTTTTTTAAATTCAGTTTTGAAGTTAGACAATCTCAGGTTAGAATATGGTTCAACACACAGTCACCGCAATTTGTAACTATTTTACGTTTTGACGAAATCGCAACTTTAAGTTACGTTTTATCATAATATGGGGTTGAATGGTCACATGGTATAATGTTAGCATCAAGGAGCGGTTATTTTTACCAAAGACTGGCAAAGTTTTGCAGGCGAAATCCAGTCATTTCTATATGAATCCATGCGATTGGGAATTTTGTATCAGGGATAGATTTCCAGGGATAGATATTGTTGCAGTTCAAATTGGTTGAATTCTCCATGTTGACCAACAGACGGCTGTTTGGTTTGAGTGGGCTGTGCTTCATATATCGCTACACTACTGAAAACAAACAATGGATCTTTTTTGGCAGCTACATTTCACAGAAATTTCACTAATGTGACTGTACCTTTAGCTTCCTGAGCTGTTCAGTGAGCCTCAGTTTAAATAGGAACACATACTACTGGCTGTTTTGTCCTGCGCTATTGCCGCAAAAAAAACAAAAAAAAAAGTGGCACACAGCCAGAGAGAGTTATCTAGGGTTCTGCGTGTCTCATGCTCCACTGAATCTTAGTGCTTAAAAGTGAATTGGACAAACAAATATTCTATTGTGCTCTTATAATCT
>NW_015776630.1:0-930 GCF_001515625.1 Sinocyclocheilus rhinocerous | reverse complement strand
ATTTTATTTTATTTGAGTTCACAATTGCGAATGTGAAATGAGTTTTACATAAAAGCTATACTAATTACAAAGTCTTGTTTCAGACCCAGAGATAATGGCCCTGAGGGGATGGAGCCAGATGGAGTCATTGAGGTTGGTGTCTCATAAGAGCCATTTCACATACAGTATAAGCATTGGTGGTTTTTTTTTTTTAAACCACCTTTAATTGTTTTGTTAACAGGTGAGAACCATTACTGATTCAGGTTTGTTGTAGCACTGTACAGGTTGGTGCTTTTCCATAGAGGAAAGTAACAAACTTTAAGAAACCTTTCCAAGAAGGTGTGCTAAACACTTTAGTTTTATAAGCATGTCCCCTATTAAATGGGCAAGGCTGTGTCTGTCAGTGACACAAAGTCCTATATCTGTTAGGGGCAGAGCAAATGAAGGCCATATTCATCCCAGTCAGCTCAATACAGTGAGAAAAAGACTGTTTCATGGTATGGGCACAGATACTTGTCAAAGCTTGTGTAGCGTTGATCCCTCTTAATGTTAGGAATTAATTACATAGGAATGACAGTTCTCTCTCTCACTCTTTATGTGTATATATATATATGTATGTATGTATGTATGTATGTGTGTGTGTGTTATAATTAAATGCTTCACATCCATATTATTTGAAAAATCTCTGTGCAACAAATTGTATGCAGAAAAAAGCATAGAAAGGACCCCCATGATTGATAAGGTCAATAGGTCTATGAAAATATCAGACATTTTACATTTTTATGTAAGGCAAGATTAGTTCCGATGTGGTATGTGATATTTTAATTATGAATTTCAATTATACATTAAATATAAAAAATTCAGAATTATTTTAAAAACCTTGTAGAAACGTAATACTTTCTAAAATATAATAAAATATTTTATATAAAAAGATGAAATAAAAATACTTTA
>NW_015776629.1:0-930 GCF_001515625.1 Sinocyclocheilus rhinocerous | reverse complement strand
ATGTCTGAAGAACAAATAATGTTGAAACTAGAAATGTATCTTGTTCCCTCTATCAAAATAGTTGCATAGAACATACCTGTCTGAGTGCCAAAAATAACCTTTTTCCAAAGTTTGTGTGCTTGTAACTCAAGAAGTATTAAAGGTATCTTAATATCCTTTTAGATTTTAATTCTTAATAAACTTTTCTTTTGTAATCTTCATTTTTAAGGCCCTAAATGATTCAATCCCAGATGTTTGGGGATATCAATGTGACTCAGAAGTCCAAATTGTTGAATTTGACCCATTTTCACATTTAGTTTTTGGCCACTGAAAATGTGTACAATTTTAACAGTTTACTCTTGCAACCATATTGAGATCCCAATATCTCTGGAATTGAATCATACAGGGAAGAATGAAGATACCGAAAGAAAAGTATGTTATTAATACTCTTAACTTAAGACCCAAAAGATAAAACGGCATTAAGATATCTTTAATACTTCTTGAGTTACAGACATGCAAACTCTGGAAAAAAAAACTTGAAAAGTGCCTTTTCCCATTTTTGAACTGTCACCGTTGGCATATAATGCAACAAAGATTGCTCAAATCAACAGCTTTTACAAACAGATCAACCAATCTCTGTGGAAAAATAACATAATTATGCTGCAATCTTTCTAAAGTCATTTTTACCACCATGTAATTTGTCTCCAAACCTCTACAAAATAGTGGATGACTCAGTAAATATACATCTGTGACATTTAAATTTGTTGGCTTTCATCACTATATATGTTTTTCTTTCTTCAGAAAAATAAATAAATAAATAAAATAAAATAACTAAATCAAAAATTTGAGCTGGGGAACTTTCTGAATATTGGTTGATTTGACACAAAATGACCCTTAACCTTAAATAAAAGTGATCAGATGCACCTTTTTCACCTGCTGGACAATAAAGTT
>NW_015776628.1:0-930 GCF_001515625.1 Sinocyclocheilus rhinocerous | reverse complement strand
GCATCACTTAACCCTCATTTGTGTACTAGTCATTTTGACAAGGAGAGGATTTTCTTTTTCCTGAAAATGCTATAATGTTATTGCATAGGACTAAAATGTACTGACTTTGCTCAGGTAAAACAACTTCCTAAAAAATTTTGATAATTTTTGTGATTGTTTCCCACCTTGTTACACTCACGGTGTTACTGCTTTCCTTCAATTAGAAAAGATTTAGATTTTTTTTTGGAACTTATTGATTGTAGGCCTCACTGATCTGAGCTTATGCACCTCAGGTTTTGAGTGAACATTGCAAAAATTATCCACAAATAATTATTTTTTCACTCCAAAATGTAAGCGCATAAGCTCAAATCAATGAGGCCTACGACCAATCAGTTCCAAAATGAAACACAAAACCTAGGCTAACTGAAAGAAAACAAGTCAGGTCATTTTTGACCAGGAACACCAAATTAGGTAAAAGATTAACCCTAAATCTAACTGTACATGGGGTGTATACTTTGGGGTGGTTGAGGTGCTATATAGCACCACTACCATATAAAAATAACCTGTTTAGCCCAATATGGTTCTTCAGCAGTTCTTCAGTGGTTCTTAGCACCACTGCCATACAAAGAACACATTAAGCCCCTGTATAGTTCTTTAAAAGTTCTATAACTCTCTCTTAGTCTCATAGTTTAGTTGGGGAAAGGATAAAAAAAAAAACGACATTAAAATACAGTGTGTTTCCTGAAGATAATGTGATTCTCAACCTTTTTGCCCCCAAGGCCCCCCTGTAAGGAAATATTCCAGGGCCCCCACACGAGACTTTTTGACCTTTTTGAAAAGCATAAAAGTGATTCGAAACAGCTTGAGAGTGGAGTAACATATCTAAAATCTAAGGAGGAGAATAGAGCTCCTCTTATGGTTCTACATAGCACCATTTGACAAAGGTGCTGT
>NW_015776627.1:0-929 GCF_001515625.1 Sinocyclocheilus rhinocerous | reverse complement strand
TTTTATCAAATAAATGCAGCCTTGGTGAGCATAAGAGACTTCATTAACATGTAAAAATCCTAATGTTTGTAAACTTTAAGAATTATTGTGAGTATATAAAAATATAAATATTAGAATAGAATAGAATCTATACAAAAATATAAATATTAGGGGTGAGATGTTAAACTTGAGACGTGAGATGATACACGATATTGGGTTCACGAGAACGAGATGAGATGATATTTAACACTATTTTTAAGAAATCTTCAATCACAAAATATATGACTAGATAAATGGTCTTTTCTTCTATCCCCCATTTAAAGTCATTGTGTCTGATGAGTAAAGCATTGATAAAAAAAAACAAAAAAAACACTAACACTAACTTGTTTGAAATGTTTGAAAGAAAAACATTTTGATTCAACATTTGTCTTGTGTGAGTCACTATTTGTATGAAACACAAGGTTGCTGCCTACATCGAGCGCTCCAAATCAATCACTTACGATGTTTCGTTTAGGATGCTGTCTGGGTGTAGGCAGTACACAACATAGAGCTAACTAGGTTTTGGAACGGAGTTATAATCGTGGGATTTTGAGTAGTCTAGCTCATCTCCTTCCTGTGTTCGATGTAAACAGTCAGTGCACGCGGTTCTCCGTATCTCCATTCATGTCCTCGCCTCGAGTTCCTGAGGCAGCCCCCGCTGGCAGTTGGTTTCAATCAGGCCTTCTGGCAGGATGCATACTGGCCCAACTGGGAGTTGTGCTGAAAACCGGATGAAAAGGAAGTCCTAAAAACTGTGGAACGACAGGTGGCTACTTTGGCTGCTCTCTCTCTCGAAAAAAAAGAGGCCAGCTTTCCAACGCCTACCCCCCACCTCCACACACCTGCAAGAGTCCAACGGACCGCAGCCTGGGGTCCCGTTTGCTCTGTCTGACCGGCACGTGATTTACCAG
>NW_015776626.1:0-927 GCF_001515625.1 Sinocyclocheilus rhinocerous | reverse complement strand
AAGCACAGATCAAGAGCAGATGCAAAGGTCAAGGTCAGAGTCATGTGGCTGGGAAATGGATGTGAAGTGTTCTTCGCGTGTATGTTTGTCTTAAGTGAAATCAATAAAACGGTGAATCACTGTAAAGAGCCTTATGTGCACACACACACACACACACACACACTCATACTGATGGGAAGCTGTAAGACAGCCAAGTGCACAACCATCATACATCTTAAAAGTGCCCAGCTGTACTATACTCACCCAAAACACAACCTCAGAAACCTCAACAGAGCACACATTTAGAAAACCCAATAACATACCATTCATATTTGTTATCATCTTCTGCATTTGTATTATTTATATTTGATTTGTTTTGTGTTTTACACTCCATTAAGCAATTCTGTGATAACAACTGTTGAAATTTCTATAATGAATAAATGGAGCGAAACTGGATTAAATGTAAAAAAAAAGAAAAAAAAAAAAGTGATGGGCACATCCAGCTCTGGGCCAGTGAAATATATGCCGCGAAGATAATACAGCTTTTAAAAGAAACGACTGATGGAGTACAATATGTGCTCCACTGTTTGAGCTCTGTTAGTGTATTACAGCTCACTTTGTTTGTATGTGAGCTTAGACAATCCCACTACACAAACACTTGGCTACTTTATCTGCTTATCCATGCAAGTAACACCTATACATATTTGACTCAAAAGGCAACAGCTGAGTTCTTACTCTGCCCAAGAATGGATTTTAACGGGAATAAAGTTAGAGCTTGTCAAAACTCTATAAAACTCCCATAGTTCCCTCAAAAATAAAAACCCAGTCATCACTTACAGGCCCTCATGTTGTTCCAAACCTGAATTAATTTCTTTCTTCTGTGAAACACAAAAGATAATATGATAACACTTTATTTTAAAGACCAATTCTCACTATTAACTAGTTGCT
>NW_015776625.1:0-929 GCF_001515625.1 Sinocyclocheilus rhinocerous | reverse complement strand
ACAACTGTTTTCAACATTGATAATAAGAAATGTTTCATGTGACACTGAAGATTAGAGTAATGATGCTGAATAAAATGAGATAATAAATCTTGAAAAGAAAATATTATTATTATTAATATTATTTTGAATTATATTGCATATTTGTTTAAATAAATGCAACCTAAGGGGAGCGTGAGTGACTTCAAAAACATTAAAGATCTTACTGACCCCAAATGTTTGGTATGTAAAAAGTTTGATACTTTTGGTAGTGTAAATTTTTTTACATTTTACGGAAAAAAAGATAACTGTATAAAAATATATTTGATGATTACACCACATGACATTTTAAGCCACTGAATTAAAAAAAGTATTTCAGAATCACATGAAACCAACATGATTACAAAGTCTACATTTCTAAGAACTTGATGCTTGTTTTATTATTTGATATTGTGTTGCATTGTTGATGTACTGAGCTTGTAGTTTGTATTGCGAGGTAGCTGCCGGTATCTAGCCTGACTGCAATATTTGTCAAAATAATGAGCACGTGATCTTCCTCCAGATACGCATGTTGTTCCAGGACCATCAGATAATGTTGATCCAGGAATGTGTCCTACTTGAGTAAATCGTGTTGTTCTGGGCTAGAGCCATAGACTCTTGGGTAACGTTTCTCAGACGGGGCCTCAACGCCTCTGGCTGCTGTCCTTGTGCGTCGTCTGCCAGCACCCTCACAAGAGCACTGGAAAACGAGGTCACGTATCTCAAGTTCCTGCTCCTTTTTGTTTTTATCAGCAGTCAGCCATTACAATAACGCGGTGTGTTATGGTTCATCCCATCACCTGAAGAGCTGTTTGAACGGGCGTCAAGAGACAGGCTTTTAATCACGCGCATCAATCTCATTATTTAATGTAGAGTGAATGAAGCAGCTCCCACAGAGACGTCAGCGCGGATGA
>NW_015776624.1:0-930 GCF_001515625.1 Sinocyclocheilus rhinocerous | reverse complement strand
CTCTGCGCCCCGCTGGGCCAACAGCTTGCCCCAGTCTGTGTCCACGTTGTCCCGCAGGTCTGCCACTAATTGGGAAGAGACTTTACTGCTCCGATCTACTGTGGGCGACATAACCCGTCCATCGTTCATCCATCAGTCAATACATCCATCAATGAGTAACCCAGCAATCAATCACTCCAGCTACTCACAGGAGAGACAAACTATAATTTTCTGTCTGGCGTTTCATAAGTGGGATGTTTTGCATAGTGGTCTGCTCACATAGAGAATCTTGCTTGTCCAGTGCTACAAACACATAATTAGAGTTTTCTCTTTCAAGGCGCAGACATCCTGTCTGCACAGAGTATGTGCTGGGACTATCAGGACAAACTCTTTCACTGAATCGCGTTAGATGCTTCCTGTGTGATTTCCGGTCTTTTTATTTATTTAGACGTTTACTGCCAGTTTATTAAAGGAATAGTTCAGCCCAAAATATAAATTCTGGGTAACACTTTGACACAATGACACACTATTGTGACATAGTTACACATATTCCATGTTCACTCTACAAAAATCTGTAACAATAGGGCACAATGTACTGTATATTAATTTGAAGGAATTTTCCATATTTATGTTTTACAGGTGTTTACCTGTATTTTGAATTTAACACTGCATTGTATTGTGTTTTATAGTTAACAGAAATGTACATCAAATTAATGGATAATGTCCCAGTATTGAACTGCCAGTAATTTTTGTTATTTTGTGGATTTATTTCATACATTGTACTGACTATAGTAATTAAACATAATCACAAGTAACAACTAACCCTAAACCAAACTTTTACACGTAGTTAATTGTACATAGTACTAATTTATGTAATTACACTGTAACACACTGTAACACACTGTACACTGTAGTTTGGCCATCATTTACTCAAATCTATTGATTTTATTT
>NW_015776623.1:0-927 GCF_001515625.1 Sinocyclocheilus rhinocerous | reverse complement strand
GTCTCTGAGATACTATACATTGGACCAGTAAAAGGTAAGGCTCACAGTTGTTCTGGCTTCCTGCATTGCTTCCTTCACGTCCTCTCACCGCAGCTGGAGCAGTCACCTGACCACTGCTGACTCCGAGAAATCCCTGGCTCTGGTCACCTGACTCTCTGCTTCAGTGACACCTCAGCTGATGAGGGTCACGAGATGAGCTTTGCCCAAACACTGCATTCCCTTACATTCCCTTATCGGTTCTCAGTTTTGCTTGTTTGAATTGTCTCGCTTTGTCCTCAAATCTAAATAAAATTAGGGATAAAAGATTGAAAGGTCAGGTCAAGGAGCTACCCAGCAAATACTGCTTGGGATTATTATAATTTTTTAACCCAGCCAATACTGACATAGATTATTCAAGCTTTTATCTGAAGCTCATCATAACTGGTTATAAAATCAAGCAGGCATATTAGGATGCATGTGCACATGATGGACAGCATGTGTGTGCACTGAACAGTTGTAAGTTTATGAAGGTTCAAGGTTCTGTATGGAATACATATGTGACGTACAAAGAACTTTGAACTTTTTAATGCAGTTTGATCAAGAGCATCCCTACTACATGCTGCAAAAGTCTTATTTTATTGCTGCATTTGGAAGGAAGGAAGTACCAGTTCTTGCAAGGCAGCAAAACAATAGTGGTCAAAATGAAGTCCAAATGATAGAGAAGTTGTGAAGCCAAATTTCCCAATTCAAGCTCTCTGACTTTTCCAGTCAGCAAGGATTTAGGGTTGGATTGTAACTAGTGTTTTCAGCCCAGAACTGCTGTTTCTATGGTGGAATGAGAGTGAAGGGTGGGCATCAGCCCAGGAACCACCAGAGGAACCATGTTGGTGGAAAAAAGAGGCATTAAAGGGTTAGTTCACCCAAAAATGAAAATTAGCCTATGTTTTA
>NW_015776622.1:0-929 GCF_001515625.1 Sinocyclocheilus rhinocerous | reverse complement strand
TCTCCGTTTTCTCTTGAAAGTGCTGTAGATTCCTGGTATCAAGGGCTCATCTTTATTTTTTCATGCATTTGAAAATTATAATTAAAGGATAACTGTATCCAACTGTGAAAATGTGTGAAATACTTTCAGCATTGTAGTATATCTGGGTCTTGTGTGTAATTAGAAGCCCAGTTAAGGCAAAACTAATTACAATTAACACGATTAGTTATTATTTTTGCAGAATGGGAACGTGTTTTTCCCTTATCTTTCCAAGAACTGAAGTGTCTCAGTGTGATTTAAAAACAACAACATATAAATATTTTATTTTAATGCTGTAGCATGTTCATTTTCCGGCATCCTAAAATCCCGGTTATATTTAAACGTTTGTGTTTATTCCATATGGACACTTGCTGAAGCAGAAACGCTAAACAAGAACATTTTGGTAAGCATATTTCATACAGACACCCCTAAAAACGACTTAATTTGTCCTCATTAATAGCTTAAAAGTCCATGAATAAATAATCGTTAAAGAGGATATTTTTTGCTTTATGTTTAGCTAAACGCAAAGTGCACAGAAATTGAATGAATATGAGCGTTTATCCGTGAGCCCACCCCTGCAATCACATTTAGACAGCTCACACACACACAATCTCACACACACACCTCTACATCCGGTTTCACAGGAGGGGGGAAAAAGCTTGAGTAGTTGGACCTTTGAGATGAGAGTAAATTCAATTAACCGAGGGTGGTTTGTGTTTTCCTCACTTCTGAATCTGTTATCCAAGTAGACTCAAAACTTAAAAAGGAGAGAAGAAAGGAAAAGAGTGCAAAAGGGGAACGAGAGGGAGAGAACAAGGGATGCGCGCGCCAGTCCCAGTGGTTTAATTATTTTAATTATCATCCTCTCGGCTTTTCTAAAAAAGGGGCCATTAAAGGATGCCCATTTGGGT
>NW_015776621.1:0-929 GCF_001515625.1 Sinocyclocheilus rhinocerous | reverse complement strand
TGCGCTGCGCTTGGTATATTGCGTTGGTCGATATGTAAATTAGATCAGTGCTGTTTTGGAATAGCGCTCTCGCGCTAATTTGCCCTGTTTAGTAAAACTGGCCCATAGTCCATAAAACTAAAGTATGGAAGTGCAATAAGGATGTGCTGTTTTTCTTATGCTGCCATGTAATTCCTGCTAGCTAGCTACATGCTAACCTTAGCTAGATAGATAGATCAGCTGAATCAAAGTGTTACATTTCACAGAGTATAAAGTGGTGTAAATGATACATTAGCCTTGATTTTTCCACATTACATGCAGACTAGTAGAACTGTTATTCAGTTGATTCCTACGTCTACAGTTGCGTGCCAAACAAGGAGAGAGCAAACCAGCGCAGTCTCAGCCAGACACAGACTTATAAACATTTAATACTTAATACAGCTTCCAGCCGCGCAAGCAAACTCAGAGAGAGCACAAACATCTGGGACGAGGAACCAGTTGACAAATGTGTTGAGTGCAGACGGTGTGCTTGCAAACACGCATGAAGGTTTCTGGATTAAGAATAGGGCTGCTGGATTGCATTTGAAGATAGGAGTGTATTTGGAAAAAGTATAGAAATGTAGAAAAATACCCTCTCCAAATATGTTAGCAATTAGTTTCGTGTTTTGAAGCTAGAAAGGTCTACTAAAAGGAATGGGTGGTGCTAGGGCAGGATTTCAGACTTAAGCTGTGTAAGTTTTCAATTAAAGTACAGTTGATTTTCTTTCTTTCTTTCTTTCTTTTTCTTTTATTACTTTCTCTTTTCTAATACATTTCCATGTATTAGAAGTCACAAGCCAGTTTTTAATTGATTGTATATGCTTTTGTTGAACCCATCTATTCGCATTAATTAGCATATGTATTTGTAAAAACTACGGTAACACTTTATTTCGATAGTCCACTTTAGACAT
>NW_015776620.1:0-929 GCF_001515625.1 Sinocyclocheilus rhinocerous | reverse complement strand
GAATTAAATCCTACAACTATTAAAAATCATGTTTATTAATTTAAATAATGCTATTAAAATATGAATATTAATATAATAATATATTAAAATATTAACTAATTTAAAACACTATTAAATACTATGGAACTATATAAATAATACTAAAGTAGCACTACTCACAACATCACTAGAGCTAGAATCTGCATAGAAACATGCTAAAACTATGAGTAGAACTAGAATTTAAATAAAAACACCCTGACAACAACACACAGCACCCTAGATACCCCATAGTGACATGCTAAATCTATCACTAGAACTAGAATCTGCATAGAAACATGCTAAAACTATGACTAGAACTAGAATCTACATAGAAACACCCTGACAACAACCCACAACACTTTAAAAACTGCATTGCGACATGCTAAAACTATTACTAGAACTAGAATCTACATAGAAATACCCTGACAACGACCCACAGGACCCTAGATACCGCATAGCAGCATGCTAAAACTATCACTAGAACTAGAATCTGCATAGAAACATCCTGACAACAACCCACAACACCCTAGATACTGCATAGCGACATGCTAAAACTATCACTAGAAACATCCTGACAACAACCTACAACACTATTGCAACCTCATAGCAACATAGGGGGCTAATTACCCCTTTAGAATACATGAGCAATCAAATACCAAAGCAACCTACTGGCAACCAACCGCCAACACCCTAGAAATTGCATAGGCCCTGGTAACCACCCACAACACCCTAGCAACCACATAGCAATAAGCTAAAACTGTCACAGATCTTCTGCATAGAAATATCCCGACAACACCCTAGCAACCTCATAGCAACATAGGGGGCTAATTACCCTTAGCAATCAAATACCAAAGCAACACCTTGGCAACCACCCACAACTCCTTAGCAACTGCACAGTAAAGCTCTGACAA
>NW_015776619.1:0-929 GCF_001515625.1 Sinocyclocheilus rhinocerous | reverse complement strand
TTCAGTTCAGCTTTCCTTTCTGATGGTCTTTCCCTTGTGACTTTTTTCCTAATTATGACCTCTGTCTCTCTCTCTCTCTGTCTCTGTCTTTATGATGTGTCTCTATGCAGTGAGATGATGAGTTACTAATCTTGCCCCCTGGTTATGATAATCATGGGAACCGGATGGAATGTTCATCGGGATGGAATGTTTCAGATCTCACTGTCATTGCTGCAGATGTTTGCTCAGACTTGTGTTTCCTCAGAAGGGGGCGGGGCAGTGCTTCATCTCGTGCTGATGATGTCAGTAAAGAGGGTTGTCAGTCTGAGCTGTTCTAGAAAAGTACAGATTCCAACAAGCAATACATTCTCTCCATTTTATGTTGGGCAGAGTTTCTGTCCTAAATAACTGGCGATGAGCAACAAGACACTTTGTGGGTCATTTGGTGTTTATTTCTCGTGTTGCACTACATGAGCCCACCAAATCTCATTGGTCCATAATTCTAGACGTTGCTCTATTGTAATGGCCTCCTCATCAGCTTTTTTGTTCTTAGCATGGACAAACAAATTCACAACTTTGCATATGTTTAGGACGCAGTGTAAGAATTCTTAGCTGTGTCTTACTTTCCCTAATGAAAGAGAAGTCTGCTTATTTGTATTGAATGTGCACCCGAGTGTATTTCAGATCTTAAAAGTGTAGTTTAAAAAAAAAACAGTACTTGCAGATAATATAATATTAATGAATTAAAAAAAAAACTTTTTGTGTGCTTAAAGGGAATTCACTTTCATGACTGTTTTTAACACACGTAATTATACTTTTAAAAAGTGCCCTTTGTAGTAATGTCCAATTAAAAGTTTTACTGTAAAGTATATTTAAAGATCACGTTTTAATATTTTTTTGTCATTCTTTACAGAAGTACACTTATTTTGATGTGTTGACTAACATACTAA
>NW_015776618.1:0-929 GCF_001515625.1 Sinocyclocheilus rhinocerous | reverse complement strand
AACTTCCTGTTCTCATTCAGATCAGTGATGGACCGGCCCCTAATACAGCCTGTCTGCCAGGGGCCACTGCACACTATTAGGATTCATTAGTCTGCTCATCATAAATTTTGACTCCAGCTAGGGACAGGACGTGCCCGTGATGACTGTTCAATCAAGCATAACTAATCCTGTGTATCTCTAGTCTATTTATTAGAGATGTTTACTAAGGCTACTACTAATTCTATTGCAATTGCACATTCTTAAGATATGGATTTGAACATTGCCCTAACACAGTGCTTCTCAAAAAGGGGGTCACAGGATGACCTAAAATTATTTATAAAATTAAAACATACTAAAGGTGCAAAAAACACAAGATGATTAAAAAACAAATTTTAAGCTAATATTTTCCACCTTAATAAGTTTTTTTTTTTTTTTACTAAAAAAAGTTTTTCAGTTTTCTGAAAAAGCACAAATCACATATGTAATATTATTTTAAAAGGCATACAATCTGTGTCTAATGATCAGAAAAGTTATGTAAGTATGTGCTTTGTAAGGTTGACTGACTACCAGATGGTGTCATTATAACGTGTTTATGTATTTGAGTCAGTTCCTCAATTATACTGTGATTACTGGCCATTAGCTGAGGATGGTCATAGTCTGATCAGTGGGGTTGGGAACTTTTTTTAAATAAAAAAAAGAAAAGAACAAAAGGTGTTACATAGTCACGTTATTTACATCATTAGCTGCAGGCAAAAAAAGTTGCTTTTGAAACATGTTTTCAGAACTTTTAGTAAATGTATAAGTCATTGTGAACGACATTTTCATGTTCAACCCTGCAGTACTTCTTACTGACCAGAAGAGGGCGCCACACCTCTATGTTCAAAGAAGAGCAACCTGTTTCTAAAATTCTGGACTAAAATAAGAATACTTTGCCATAGCCTATGAAAGAA
>NW_015776617.1:0-928 GCF_001515625.1 Sinocyclocheilus rhinocerous | reverse complement strand
TGATGACAGCATTTTCATTTTTGGGTGAACTATCCCTTTAAGAGCATGCCAAATAATATCTTTAACTATAAATACATATAAATATGCCATTTATTTGATTTTTTTAAATTTGAAATAGAAATATTTGTAACATTATACATTGGCTTTACCGTTACTTTTGATCAAATGAATGAATCCTTGCTGAATAAAATAATTTATTTTAAAAAACTCCAAACTTTTAATTAAATTAAAAATTTAATTTGATTAAATGTAATTAAATTCAATTAAATTACAATTTCAATCCATTTGACCAAATTTTGCAGAAAATGTAATAAAAATCCACAGATTCCACCAGATCACCATTTATCATGAAAAAATATCAATTAAATGTTATGGACACTTCACATAGTGAAGGATTTTTTTTTTTTAAAGGCTGCGATTGGAGTCATCATATAGAGTCTATAACTGACACAGGCCAACTGTGTAATGTGAACTAAGAAGACAGCAACTTAAAACACTACTATCACTCAAATAATGTACTTTACACAATCATTTAAAATAATTCAATATGATAAAACGTCTTGCTGTGTTTTAATGGCAGCACGTTCGGCAAGGATGAAAATTAGAGTTTGAGAGAAAGGGAAGCCAGAATACCTTTCCAACAGAGCACATATTCAGCAAACTCTCATCCTCTCCAACAATGGAAGGCTAACGAGTGGGAGGAATGGAGAAGGAAGAGATTTGCTAGTAAAAATAAACGGGCGAAATAAACTCTAGCTATATTGGTGTAGGGTTGCAGCGCTGAGAAACGAGAGGCTGCCTCGCAGAGGCTGTGGACGCTAAAGTGAGGAGGATAATCACGTTGCTGCTGAAATCAATCCACATTAAGACTGCAAACAGCAGCCAGAAGATGGTCACAAAGGGTTTGGCTTGGTGGAGCATGTGTATA
>NW_015776616.1:0-929 GCF_001515625.1 Sinocyclocheilus rhinocerous | reverse complement strand
TATATTGGATCCGGGCAGCTCTTAAAGTGACAGCAGTCTAATATTACTGCTGTCTGTCATTCATGGTAATCAAACAGAAAAGAGAAAAATCTCACTGCTTTTGACTAAATCACTTTTGTAACCATAATAAGAAGAAATATATTACATAGTAAAGAATATGCAGTGTTTTTATTCATTTGATTACTTTATTCAACTTATGTAGCATTTATTATTTATTCTACCGTAGTCTTTTTTCCCTATTGCTTTTGATTAGTTTCTTATTCTTATTTAATCTCTGACTGTTTACTTGTCTTCAGTGAACTTGGGTTTTTTTTGTGTTTTTTTTTAGGCTAGCATTAGTTTTTTGTGATATTGACACTGGTGAAAAGAATTTGAAATTTCTATGGTATCAAATATTTTTATATCATGACTTTATTTAAAGCAAAAATAATTAAATTGTTTGTGATATATATTGTTAGCGTGAAATAAAATTACTCATATTGTGATATGAGATTTTGGTCATATCGCCCACTCCTAAGGCTTCATTAATACGTTTATTTATCTTTTGTGTATATCCAAACTTGTATAACCAAACTGTGCTCATTTTATGTAACATTAAAATATAAAATATATAATATATAATACATAGAAATAGTAATAAAACATATTCATTGTTACAGTCGCTGTAACAGCAAACATGCAAGTTTTAATTGCTTTGAAGCAAATATTAAAATGTGTGAAAATTAATTTAGCTGAATTGTATGATGCATGAAACCATTTCACTGCTTTTCCTGTAGTAAAATGACATCTGATCAAATGAATGTTGTTGTCCCCTTCAGTGCAGACGGGGAGTTTGCGGTGACCCACATGACCAAAGCCCACCTCTTCCACACAGGTAAAGTGCTCTGGGTTCCACCTGCCATCTACAAGAGCTCATGCAGCATCGATGT
>NW_015776615.1:0-929 GCF_001515625.1 Sinocyclocheilus rhinocerous | reverse complement strand
GTTTTTTAGTATCTCTTCCTCCTTGGCTGTTTTGAGCATGTCTTGGATTTCCTGAATGGCTTTTAGAACATCTCGACTGAGACCTTGTACTGTAAGTGTGGCCTGTCCTGGGGATTCTTCTGAACCTTTATTGGCTTTGTATTCTAGCCTTATAACCACATCTATAGTGCTTTGCAGGGCCTGGATTTGCTGCTGGACTTTATCTGATAAGGTAAGTATCGCTGTGTCTGTGATGGATTCGAACACTTGTTCCTGATTGATCATGTCATCTAAGAAATACTTTGTTTTGTCCACGTCTGCTTCTGATGGTCCACAGATAGAAAAAACTACTGGATCTATTTGCACGCCTTCAGTGACAAAGTCTTTGCCATTATGTTGTTTCATTTCTTTCTCCCAAGATTCAGTGAAGAAGGATTTAACATTAGCGGCATATGCTGTGTAATACATCAAATTGAAATAGAGAAATATATTGAAATAATTTAATACCTTTGCTGTGCATGACCTCATGATAATGCATTCCTGAACTATTGTTTTATTAATTAATATTTTAAAGTCTACTCAGAAAATGGCATGTTCTGTAAAATTAGGCTGAAATGACATCATACCCTTGATTTTTGACCAGGTACTCGGCTCTTGTTTGGCAAGTCCAGTTTCTCGATTCTGCATGCTTTTGAGGAATTCAGGGAGCATTTGGGCCTCGAACACAATCAGTCTGATCAGCTTGAGAGTGGACTGAGGATTTTTTCTTATCATCTCCAGCATACCATCCATCATGGAGTCTGCTATTTGACCCAGAGACAACCCTGCTTGTCCTAGGAAAAAGAAAGTCACTAAAATCCTTGTTCATGATGCATTGACAATATAAAAATAATGTAATAATTAGGGCTGGCAAACTTTATGTAATTTTATGTAATATATATATATATATA
>NW_015776614.1:0-929 GCF_001515625.1 Sinocyclocheilus rhinocerous | reverse complement strand
CACATGTAAACGTGCCAACAAGGGTTCATTCTGCCATAGCACATGCAGTACAATGAGTATCCGATAAACTTCAGCATGATTTAAAGTCGTGTGGCGATGAATTGGACTCACATCTCTAAGGCATCGAGAGCCGCCCTCTCTGAAGGTGGGTTTGCAGCGGAAGTTGATCTGTGAGGGAGATAATGAAAGTAGAATTATAATACAATGAGAAGCTATTATTGTTGTAGCTTGTGTTGTACTATATTCTATTCTATTCTATTCTATAATTGATAAAATACAATTTAAATGTTAAATACAGACACACACTTACTACTACAATATGTTAATTGTTTAAAAAATAAAAAAAATCTAAACTATCAAATAATTCTAAATAATTTCTAATATTCATATTATCCAAAAACGGATATAACCATATTGTTATTAAAATATATTAAAAAATGTCATTACATTTCTAGCAAGAAAATATACATTTTAATATACACTGTTAGTTTGATATTTATGTTGTCTATTCATGCAATTGCACTGATAAATGGAACTATTATATTATATTATATTTTATATTCATGCATTATATATATAACAATTAATATATAATGTAATATAATATATAATGTTTACAATGTGAAATATTTACACTATATTACAATTATATTTTTAAAAACTAAAAAATAATAAAAATAGTGATCTCTAAAGTATTAAATAATTCTAAATCATTTCTAATATATTTAATTCAATAAATTAGCCAAAACCAATTACCACATAGTTAGTAAAATATAAATAATTTTTCATTAAATATCCAGCATAATATATTGAAATATTCAACTATTATTATATTATATAACATTATATAATATTACTATTTATATTAATTAATTACATATTACAATTAATATATAATGTAATATATTAACATAATACTGAAATATATA
>NW_015776613.1:0-929 GCF_001515625.1 Sinocyclocheilus rhinocerous | reverse complement strand
GGAGTAGAAAAACTGAAATCGTATTTTCTTGTAAAAGATACTGCAATAATCTTTGTTTTATTTACAACTTTGAAAAATCGTTTTTAGTGTAGTTTTAGTAATTTTAGTAATTCAACTTGAATTTCCAAGGCAAAGTTTTAGGTTTTCATTAAATATTTATATTTATTTTAGCTTTTACATTTTTTTATGAATTTTGTTTTAACATTTAAAACACTGCCAATTTGAGCTAAAGATGTAAACTTTATGATAACATTTTTGTCTGATATTATTGGTGATTTGACTATTGAAACGTGAGGAAAATCCTCTGCAAATGGCCTGCTTGGGGGCGTTACAAAGATGGCTACCAAGTGAACTGACTTGCTTTCTAAAGTACTAATTTAGGACAAGTCTGAAGCTGAATCTTGTCCCGGATGGAGCCAGTTTGTTTGCTCTTGTGTGCTGATGTCTCCAGGGTGCTGGGTTTCTCATGCACTCTGCTGTATTTGGGGTCAGTCTGACAGAGCGAGCAGCTCTTTGGCCATATGTGCATTATGTCTACGTCCATTTCCAGTTCGTCTGCCGTGGCCTTGGTCCAGCTCCACCTCTAAACCCGTGCCTCCATTTGCCTTCTGTTCTTACATTCTGTCTCTTCATCAATATTAGGCTTCATCTTACTAGATTAATCGCTCGTTCATGTTTGAACAGACTGTCTCTCTTTTTCTCTGAGCATGTTTGGCATTCAGCCTCTACTGTCCCTCGTTTTTTATCTTTAATCACTTGCTTTTTGCCTGCTCTTGTGCTGACTGCGCAAAGCTGTTGGAGGTGGTCGAGTGAGGGATGTGAGTAATGCCAGCACATTAAAACTACCTGAGTATCAGTGTGAGGATAAGTGTGTCAAATAGAAAGCTCTCTCAGCACAATGTTTAAGCTTATGCACTGTCTTTGCAGTG
>NW_015776612.1:0-929 GCF_001515625.1 Sinocyclocheilus rhinocerous | reverse complement strand
CCAATGATTCGCTCAGCACTCCGGACTATTGCGTAACATTGCGTAAGAGGCCGTGTTCACTGTTCAGATCTGCTGTGCTGGCAGTTCAGTCAGAAGATTCTGAGTTCATGTATCTATTATATAGCGGCGCATTATATAGCGGCGAGGCTCCGCCCCTTTTTCGCCGTCTTGGTTGGCATTGGCCAGTCTGAAGTGCAATTTCACTGGCATTGTGCAATAAGATTTCAGGTAGCTTAAGAAAGGAAGGGAGTCCCCGTCACGTCATTCCCGTCTCATTCCCGTCTCTCAGGGAACTTGTGATTTTTGTACGCAGAAGAGTCAGTCAGTATGGACGGCATGGTTCACATTCACACAGAGATCTAAACTCACTATCATCGAGTCCACATGGGATTACATGAAGATACAGAAAAGCTGAGTCAAATGAAATCCATAAGAACAGTGGCATCATCATCTCCAAGACGCTTGAAGAAATCTACCTGCAATGCTGTCTCGCGTAGCCAGATCATCGCTCCGTGGGTGTGAAGTTCAGCAGTACCTCCTCGAGCTTTAGGTGGCACTACAGCTCTAAATGATGGTGGACAATCGCCGTGAAGAAGAAATAGTTGAGAGACAGAAGAAGAGTTTATAACACATTAGTTTGAAACACAGTTGAGCACGATGGGACTAGAGTCCATGTATTTATTTTTTATAAAGCGCATGATGGCAGTAGCCGATGAAATATTCGACTGTGTCAAAAACAGTTTCACTGAAAATAAGAAAGAGATCGAGCATCTAAAGCAGGAGAACTAGCCTACTGTCTGAGCAGCCGAAACAGCAGCTGTACAGAAACATCCCATGGTCAGTAACGCTATAATAACTCTTATTTCTTAATGGGAAATAGGCAAGTCGGGGAAGTCGTGGCCTAATGGTTAGAGAGTTGGACTCGTAAC
>NW_015776611.1:0-929 GCF_001515625.1 Sinocyclocheilus rhinocerous | reverse complement strand
TATTATTATTATTTTTTTTTTACATTTAATACATTTTAATATAGCATAGTTGGACTTCTGGCCCACAGTCCTCAATCAAGTTTAATTTTTGGGCATTTGTATTAAAAATTTGGGCACTTCTGCTTTAGAGTGAAACAAACCAACTAAAATCATCACGGAAATCATAAAATCCATTGCTAATGTTTGATGTTTGTGCTTTTCCTGGAGGATGATGTGATTAACTATTTAATAAAAATTAATTCCTATATTCATATAATTGTGATATTAATGAAGAAAAATGCCTATATTCATATTTTGTCTATAAAATATTAATATAGGTATTTTTCTTTGACAATAGCGTGAACATAGAGGTGAAAGTTTTATATTAATAAGTTAATTTAATATTTAAGTTTTATATTAATATTTTTTAGACATTAAATGTACTTTATAATACCAATGATCCTCTTCACTTTGACTTTTTAAAGTAAATCTTCCCTTGCGACTTATGAATGAGATTGCAGACAAATTCTGTCATTGACATTTTTAGCAGCCCCAAAGGAAAACCTGCATTTGTCTTTGAAAGTAATTTCAAACACAATATAGACAAAGGAATGGCTTTTAGAAATATGAACAGATTCAACTGTTGCTTTTATAACAAAGTCTGTTTCTCCATTCAGTCATTGTGACCTTCTTATGACTAGGGAATATTCTTCTTAATATTCTTCTTCAATACACTAAAATAATCTTTGAGAGAGAGTTATTTCTCTACAGGAACGTCATGTTGCCTCTCTTTTGGCTTTAATTATGATTAATGAATGCATTCCAGTTACTGTCTCCATAATGAGATTATTATTATGTAAATGATTGCTGCTGCAGTGAATATATTGGCACAGGGACAGAATCGGTGTTGTGGATGAGTCACTGCATTTGTGTGTGTGTGTGTGTGTGTG
>NW_015776610.1:0-929 GCF_001515625.1 Sinocyclocheilus rhinocerous | reverse complement strand
TATGGGATTCGCCTGGATATCATTGTTCATGGACATGTGAGACCATACATGAAGTGCATTAGCCACATGCTGACTGCACATACTGCCTTATATTGACTCTCTATGTTTCCTTTCAGGCGGGAAGATTCAGTCTGATTCCAACCATTATCAACACAGTCATGGCCATGACGTCAGTAGGAATTGTACGTTTTTGCTGAATGCATAATAAAAACATGATGTTTAAAGTGTGAGATAATGGCATCTTAATGACACTGATGGCAGACATAAACACTTCACAAATTGCATTATGGGAATGACTTTCAGGTTTCACTCACAGTGCTTGATCTGGAGTAACCCTGATAGACAGAGGCATTTACAGCTTGTATTTTGTCCTAATGCTTAATCATAATATTAGTAAATGTCTCATTTTTTTGTCATCTAGTGCTCAATCATCTGTGACTGGATCATGCTGACGTTTATCGATAAGAATGAAGTCTTCAGCGAAAAGAAATTTGATGATGTAAGTCACGAAGGATGGAGAAGATTACACTGAAAAAAAAATGCTGTTGTTGTAAATAAAACATTTTGGAGTATGTTTTACAAGAAAATACTATCAGTTTTTCACCTTCAAAATGTCACATCTAATTCAGTGTGTTACTTGCTTTGTAATTGTTTGTGCAATTTGCTTGCAATTTCTGAGTAAAAACTGAGTGAAAAATTAAGTCCTACACTGAAGAAAACTGGTGTAGAAACAATTTTCACTCAGAAATTGCTTGCAAATGTCACAAATAATTACAAATAAATGTCAAAAAACACATTTAATTAAATGTGAAATTTTCAAGTAGAAAGACGCAAGTAATATTTTATGGAAACTTGTTTACGCCACAGGATAAAAAATATAAAGCTTAATTGCTAAATTTTCTCTCTTTATCTCTCTTTTTTTTTGCAAA
>NW_015776609.1:0-929 GCF_001515625.1 Sinocyclocheilus rhinocerous | reverse complement strand
ACCACTGAGAAATAAAACTTTCCTCTAGACTGATTCATTGGCGGATGTCTTCATTGCATCATTCTCCCTTACAGAATAATCCTCCTCCTCAACACTCTTTGTCTAGATTACATAAAGCCACCTGTTTTTATGACAGCAGGATGAAAACATTGTTATTATACAATATGTCCACAGACAAGAGCTGTGTGTTCATAGCTTCTTTGTGTTGTCAGCTACTGAATAAATGATTCAGGCAGAGATCCCTCAGGTCTTAACTGATCAGATTTGAGAAATAATATTCCTGGTATTCCATATTTCTTCATCTCGGCAATGAATGCGAGGACCCCTCCTAATCCCATCACAGGAGCTTCATCTCACAACTATAATAGCAAGGGAGCAGATTAGTATATTGTCGTATTGCAATTTCTCTTTCGCTTCTATTTTTCATCACATGCTATTTTAGAAAGGCATAATTGTTTTCTTTTGTTAATTTATAGTTTAGTTGAGGCACAATATTCAGACTGCATACAGACAGAAAGAGATATGAAAAAGAGGCAATCCCAAAATCCATTGCAAAAAGTTCTGTGGAAAATCCAAAGTGGTGGATAATTGTGAAAAAGAAGCACACTTTAGCATACTTACTTATTACATAAATAATAGAGTTAAAAAAAAAATACACTGAATGCAAACTGAATGTAATGTTTTCAGATAATTAATTGCATGTTAATTGCAATTAAATCAAAATGTATTTTTTAAAATGTATATTAAATACAGTTAGCTGAACATTAGAGTGCTTTTGACTTTAGGACTTAAATGAATCTTTATGTGTAATTTTGTAATTACTTGTATTGTCTTAGGTACATGGTTAAAGTGTGCTGCCGAATATACTATGATAAACAAAAATATACATTAAAGGGGTCATATAATGCTACATGCACTTTTACAAGTTG
>NW_015776608.1:0-929 GCF_001515625.1 Sinocyclocheilus rhinocerous | reverse complement strand
GTTTCTCAGAACCACACCTTTCTCATTGGACTGGTCAGCGATGTCTACACGGATCCTACGGTTTCCAAGGTTCTAGAAAGAGAGGAAGAAGAAGGGTTAATTGCAGAGCTGAGAGCTTGTGTCTTCATCTTGGACAAGTATAACAGATAACTAGCGCCACCATGTGGCAAAAATAAAACTACCAACAACACCAACAGTGAGTTCTATAATTCAGAAGCACACAGGTCTGTATCTGTTACTGACAGACATACAGACAACAACAAGGTGAATTTTAACATGAATTTTAACAATTTTAACACCAATACTACTGATGGGATCTCACCTCTTCATTGAGACTGAGTGCACGCAACAGAGAATCCACGTCATCAAACTCTGCGTAGCCGAAGCCTTTCAGCCGTTCTGGGTTACTGGGCTCCCTTGGAAGGCGAACTGCACTGATCTGTATGAATAAAATAGATATAATTACAGTTGTTCATATTTTTCATGCTTTACGCTATGGGCTAGAAAACTGCGCTACAGTTCTTCCTGTTCCGTTGGCAGTGTTATTTAATGCGGCATTGTGTCTGTCTGTTTTTCCAGCATCTTGCGGTATACCTTGCATTTTTTTTAAATGGAGTGTAAAGTTAAAACTAATTTAAAAATGGTAAATTAATCAAATTAAAGTTGTGTCTCAAGGCCCCTGCATTCTGATCAATTGCATTACATCAGTTCTGCACCATCTAGCTGTTTTGGAACAGAATACAACTTTGCAGAGGAATCTGGTTTTTAGGGTTTATGCTGATTTAAACAGTCTGCATTTTCCTTAATTGATCGGTAGAACATTGGATAGATAGATAGATAATAAAACAGTAATATTGTGCAATATTATTAAAATTTTAAATAACTATTTGGTTACACTTTATTTTAAGGTGTCCTTGCTACAGTGTAAT
>NW_015776607.1:0-929 GCF_001515625.1 Sinocyclocheilus rhinocerous | reverse complement strand
ACTTATAAAGCACATATTAATGCCTAATTCTGCATGACCATATTTCAGATCCCTTAATCCGACCCCATACCTAAACACAACAACTATCTCACTAACTATTACTAAGCAGCACATTAGGTTTATTGATGCAAAAGTCGTAGTTAATCGTTAGTTAATAGTGAGAATTGGTTCCTAAAATAAAGTGTGACCAAAGAAGGAACTAACAATAAACAGTTACTTCAATGAAAAACCATCAAATGTGAAACGTCACACAGGGAATTCTGGGAATGTAAATTTGTAAAACGTTTTTGTAAGATGACTTTCTATTTCATTTTCAAAAACTATAAATGTAACAGCATGTCCTGTTAGATTTATTACCATATACTAAAGGAATTTGCCATTAGCCAAATAACAGGTGTTTACCGTATGATTTTTATTGTGCTTTATTGTTAAAATTATGATAATTTTAAACCATGTAGGATGCACAACATTGTTTTAGCACTGGTTTGGTTAGGTTACAGTTATCCACTGGTAACCACAAGGTTATAGGTTTGAATCTCAATCATCTATCACCAGTCAGGCTTGTTTGCCTTGGGTTTTTCCAGAGAAATTGGATAACAGTGCATCCAAAATGCCATTTATTATCCTAGTTAGGATGCAGAACAGTCAATCAGGGTTCTTTTAGCAATCGGCTTTATTTGTGGTCAGCAGGCTTATTTCAATACGTCCGAAAAAAAGGAAAGCTCAAACTTTAAATAATAGACCAATTGAAGGAAGCAAATAAGTATCAAAGGCTATGTCTAAGATCACGGTCCTACTATGACCCTAATTAATATCTGAGAATGCCGAGTGCAAGTGTGCCAAATTTCTGGTCAGATATAATATCACAGTGCTTTTGCTGCCTACTGGAGGATCGTAATTACTTTTTTGCCAGAGGCACAGCAGAAGCT
>NW_015776606.1:0-929 GCF_001515625.1 Sinocyclocheilus rhinocerous | reverse complement strand
TGACTGTGAAAAAACACTGTACAAATGAAACGCTGACAAATCTTGCATTTCTCATTGTTGCCACAGGGGGCGCTGTAGTGAACGTCTTTTTCTTCTACTATCATGGCAGTAGTAGAAATAAAAATAAATTACTTTATGGTGTATTTATTCTTAATCATGAGATTAATGTTTTTAAATGACACATCACCAGTGCTGGATGTGTAACTGATTACATGCACATTGATTACAAATTAGATTACAAGATAGACAGCAATGCCATACGAGTACCATTTTCATTCAGAAATTTCTAGTAGATTTCACACTTAATTACAAAGAAATGGCGAGTAATGTTAAAATAAACTTGAATTTTGAATTTTTACTCCAATAATCTTTATTCTATTTACAACTTCAGAATGCGTTTTTTTTACCGTGCATAAAAAACCTTTTGTGGTGGATATGATCTTGCCAATGGATTTTCATGAGAATACAACTACTTTACATTTTGGCAAATTGGTGGCTAATTTGAATGAATTCACAGGATCTCACTCATACGTTTTCATACAATCCTGCTTTCACTCCACTGACATTTAGATTTAGGAATGAACCTTCATTCTTACTTTTTTCTTCTTCTAACAATCATACATTTCCGTATGAATCACATTACGAATTCATATGCAATCGCCACCTCATAAAATAGTTGTGTTTTCTAATGAGATCGGACTGGATCTTGCATAACTACAAAGCAACTGATTACAGCTATTTACCTGGACAAATATCTTAACTCCACACAAGTCCCCATACACAGAGTTTTCACTTCTCATTTTCTCTCGTTTTTACAGGTAATGCCTTTGTGGTGAGTTTGGCAATAGCAGATCTAGTAGTGGCCATCTACCCCTACCCGCTCGTCCTGACCGCCATCTTCCATGACCGCTGGATCGCCGGTGATATTC
>NW_015776605.1:0-929 GCF_001515625.1 Sinocyclocheilus rhinocerous | reverse complement strand
TATAGTAAAATTAATTTAGTTTCAGGTCCACACACTCAGTACTTCTCAAAATTGCATATATATATCCTGTTGAAGTGTAGTGCATTAAGTTTCAGGGAAAGAAAACAAAATTACATTTGCTTTAACCCATATAAAAATATTTAATTACTCTCAAAACTGTGCAGTTCAAGTTTGTAACTGCTATTTGATGCTGAACTTCAGAAAACTCTTGAATTTAGACTTAACTTTTAACATATTCAAAATATGTTCTTTAGCTGGCGCTAGAAATTTTCAGTAAAATCAGCCGAGGGAATCAATCAGTGGTGGCAGCTGTTGCATAACTCTTGGCAGAGTGCTGTAATGTAAACTACTACCTGACAATTCTAAGAAACACATAATGCATGAAAAAATCTGCATACTTTTCTTTCCTGGCAAACAGTTTAGGATGTTTCTAAGGATATGAGCAAAACCATAAAGTGTAGGTCAACTTTTAAGTCTGTTTCACTGGCAAGATACTGTGAGTGTGTGACGCTGCATGTGTATGTATGTGTGTGTGTACCTGGTATTCCCTAAATTATGAGGACGAAATGTCCCCATAAGGACAGTATATACCAGTAAATTTTGACATTGTGGGGCCCTTTTTTTTGGCTTATAAAACATACGGAATGAAGTTTTATGAAAATCTAAAACAACAAAGTTTTCATAAAGTTCATGAAGTTTTGTGTGAGGAGTAGGTGTTTAGGGGTAGGTTTAGAGACAGGGGATAGAAAATACAGTTTGTACAGTATAAAAACCATAATGATAGGAATAGTGTGTGTGTGTGTGTTGGTCTGGAACTCACCTACATGTTCTGTGGGCTGAATGGGACGGACTTTCTGGTTCTTTCCTGTGCCGCTGCCTCATAATGAGCTATTGTGTTTGGGTCAGCTAAGCTCGCGCATGAGCCGAGT
>NW_015776604.1:0-929 GCF_001515625.1 Sinocyclocheilus rhinocerous | reverse complement strand
CAAGTGCACTTGAAGCATGTCTTACTGTAAAACTCCAGCACAATTTGTCTCGAGGGATTGTTTTATGAAGGAAAATAACCAGCCAGCTGGTTCTGGGAAATCTGAGGATGTGTGGAGTTCCTCTGTATTGGAAAAATCAGTCACAGTTTGCAGATCCTGACCCATCCTGAGGGCCGTAAAACTCACTTTCACAATGATAAAGACCAACTTTACTGTCCTATCAGCGATATGTGAACCAGCAGTGGTTGGAATCATTTATGATATTGTGAATAATCAAACAGCCATCAGTCCTGCATTTAGAGTCACACTAAACATCAACAGCTCGTGACAAACCAATAAACATGTTATTACAGAAGCTGTATTTAGAAATATTATGTATTTTGTATTTAGTGTATGCAGTTTGGCCCCCAAAAGTATTTGGGTGAATCTCATGAAATCTCGCGAGAAATGTCCAGGTCATATTTCATCCCAAAATCAGAAGAGTTTACTGAGAAAAGAAAGACTATTATTAGTCTTATTAAGATTTGTGGTTATTTAAATTTTTTTTGACATTTAAGTACATTACCCCAAAATTCTTGCAATGCAAAAAATAAAATAAAAAATGAAACAAAATATAACAATAATAATAATGTGTAAAATAAAAAAGATAATTATTAATATAATAAAGCAATTATTTAATAGTGCCATATTGATTGATATTATTAAGCTAATTAAAATATTGCATTGCAACAGAAAACAATGAAAATTAAAAAAAGGGTCATGAAAATAATCATTGTGAATAAGGAATAATGGGAATTATTTGTGATGGGAATTACAAAAAATGCTTATCAATGTTACAATACAAAAAAAACTGCAAAAACGGTGAGCGAGTGATGGAATGCAAATCCAAATCTGATGAAGAAACAAACTCATCCTAATCTTGGATGGCC
>NW_015776603.1:0-929 GCF_001515625.1 Sinocyclocheilus rhinocerous | reverse complement strand
GCATGTATCATTAAAGTGAACTCTATTAACCCCACTCGCACTACACAGACTCAGTAATCTAGTGGACTCGCTAGATTGAGATCAAATACCCCACGTACAGTATCTCTGACCAGGGCAAGGTCATTACAAGGAAAACTCACCGTAGCAACTTTTATCTTGCACCACAAAAATGATGCTCTTGTGGCATTTTAGAGCATGACAGTAAAAATCAGTGTCCATTCCACTGAAGACAGAAAATCATAAAGGTTTGAAAAGCCATTGGGGTGAATAAATGATGACAGAATTTTGTTTTAATCCTGAATGTTTAGCCTTGAGTCATATAAAGTTATCCTCCAAAGTGTGTTCAAGACAACATAATATTATAAATATTATTTTTAATTAGAGATTAAAAACAGCGGAATCCAAATGTCAGCGCTATTGGAATATCCCTACACTGTTCAAGATTGTTCAGAAGTTTAGGTTGAGAGAAGGCACAACACGCAATAGATTACTAATTTTAAGCATGTCTTGCAGAAATTGAACGAAGCTCTTCTAAATCTTTTGAAGTTCTGAGAAAACAAAACCACCACCACATATTGAGTGTTAAATTCAAATGAGCTCTCCATGAATCAATAAAATGGTTCTTTTTAAATGAATTCTCTTTGTTTGAAAAGTGTTTCACCATCTTACAAACATAGTGATCACTGCATTTAATAAGATGAAGATGACTTTTTCAGGTTTCTCAAATCATTTAACATTGTGATGTGCTGTTGATATCCAAAACCTCTGTTTAGCATTTTTGAACATGCTGGGTTAGCTTTATTTGCTAACATTTTTGCATAAAATGCTGTGGTATTTTTAATGAAAAGTCCGTTTTCTTGGTAAGGTGATAAAATGAGAGCGAAGCACTGTAAAAAAAAAAGAAAAAAAAAATTTACCAAAAAGACTCA
>NW_015776602.1:0-929 GCF_001515625.1 Sinocyclocheilus rhinocerous | reverse complement strand
ATTCGCATAGAAAAACGTTAATTTAAATTGTAATGATATTTCACAATTTTTATTGTAGTTTTGATCAAATAATAGCAGCCTTGATCTCAAACCTTTGAACGGTCGTTTATTTTTCCAACCTTCCTCCAATCAGCTGACTCCATTCTGGTATGTAACTTTTCATGATCCAGTCAATTATTAATCGATAAAATCCATGTATTATTCTGCTTCACATTATGTAAGTCAAATTGTTTGGGAATGCCATTTCATGTCTTTAAATAGAGTCTGAGACCCTTGTAGAGGAAGCACAGTATTTGTTTCAAGTATGCATGCACAAGAGAACCAGATTTGGCGAGAGAAACACACGTTATCACACAGAGATCTCACACCCGTCTCCTAGCGCTGGTTTCCTGCTGTGGTTTACATTCCCAGAGCTGGGGAGATTGCTGCTGCAGCTGGCATGGGCAGCCTGAGTTCACTGCTCTTTACCCTCATATAAGACTTTCTGGAAGATCTGTCACTGATTGAGGGCCGATTGATTACACACATCTCTTTGTTTCTCTTTCTGTTCTGAAGGACCTGTTAGAAAGCCCAAGTATGTGGAGAGTCCCCGTGTTCCTGGAGATGCGATCACGTCGTCGCTGAGGAAGGTTCCTGACGGTACGACTGGTGAGTGGCGACTCGTGCTGTTACTTGCTTCAGAGACGTGTGTGTTTGGGCTTGATGTCAGAATCAAGTTTTTCGGTTTGTTTTCATTGGTTAGAGTAGAAGATTGCTGAGAACGTCAGGTTTCCCACAGTCACATGACTGGGAAATAGTCATGAGTCAATGAAGAATTAAACATACATTTCTGTAGTAAATATACATATTTCTAATTATGCTCAGATCTAAAATGTTTTATTGGTTCCATTATGTATTCTAAATATTACCATAAAATTATGCATCAAATT
>NW_015776601.1:0-929 GCF_001515625.1 Sinocyclocheilus rhinocerous | reverse complement strand
TTTTTTTTTTGTAGATTTATGATGTTTATGCTCGCATTGCTTTATTGATATTGCAGTACTAGCCAAACTTTGCAAAGATGAGCTTATTTATCTATATATTTGTGAAATTCAGGTGATAAACTGAGAAATTAACTAGCATACATGATTTAATTATGCCTTATTAGTAAGACTTGACATTAGACCTGAATCCTGTTATTTGCAGCTTAAATAGATTAATTGGAATATGGCATAAAACATGGTCTTAATTCTAAGATTTGTCCAGTATTGTCCATTCAGATCCAGGAAAGTAGAACAACCTTTTTATTACCTTTAAACTTAAAATGAAAATTTGCTTAACAATAGGTCTGGACAATATAGCTAAAAATGTTTGTCAATCATTTGATGGAATTCGATGTGTATTTTTCTCTTTGTATTTTAACAAAACATCCATTGTAGCCTATCAGAAATAAAATGCTTAATGCAAGAGTAAAACAGAATAGTCTAGTAAAAAAAAATATTTTCACAATAAATGTCTTAATGTCACAAAAGTCCAATTATTTGGAACTAGCGTGATTAGTTCTTTAGAAAACAAAAGTGCATTATAATCATGTGAGTTTTCACACTGTTTCATTTTATATAGCCTGAAAGTGACTAAAGTTATTATATATTTTTTGAGTAGCTAGTATATGTATTTGTAGGGTGTGATATATAGGGCTTGCTTTACCAGAATCTCTTTTCTAATTTGAGCGCAACACATGTTGAAGTGCTTTAACTTGGTCACAGGAAATTTGAGTTGTTTTTTTCCTTCTTTTTTGATGTATGTGTAAGTTTATATCCATCGTCACCCAATAGTTCATATGCAGCACATAGACTGACAGAACAAAAGCACAGAGTCATTAAATGCTACAACACACACATCAGTCTCTCGTACCACTGAATTGTTAAATGAT
>NW_015776600.1:0-927 GCF_001515625.1 Sinocyclocheilus rhinocerous | reverse complement strand
AGGGGGTCTGAATACTTTCCGTACCCACTGTATATGTATGTGTGTCTGTGTGTATATAAATATATAATATATGTATGTATGTGCGTGTGTGTGTGTGTATATATATATATATATATATATTGTATTGTATTGTTAGTTTATACATATAAAAATGTAATTACGTAATTTATTTAAAATATATATATAATTTTTTTATTTTGTTTATTATTACCATTTGTTAATGGTATATAAATATATTTTTTAAAGGCATATCTGGCTGGTACAGTCTCTCTCTACCTCAGAGCACAACTTCATCTCACAGTCTGACCTCAGCAGGAGGACTTGAAGTCTCCATCAGTTTTTCCCATCATGCAGATAGCGAGCGAGTCATCAGTTCAGCCCGTGGACTGGGATGGGACGTGGGGCAAGACAGTGAAGATGAGGCAGATATAGAGGATGAAGACACTTTGGAAGAAAGCACAAAGTCTCTGGCATTATCACTATCCATGCCTAGAGCGTGGCTGCCCATCCATTGCCTGCTGCTGCCAGGACATGAAGACTTACAGCGTTCCACCTACTGCTACTACAGATACAAACTCTACAACCAGCAGACCTTCTGCTCTGAACTTAGACATCCCGTTCCAGACGAGAGTGAAGGAGAAGAAGGTTTAGCCACCGTGGCATTTCAGGGGAGCAAAAGCGTGGTGCTGAGGAGGACTCAACCCCTGCGCTGGTACCTGAGGGAGGAGAGGATGGAGGTGCAGGTGTGGGTGGCCTTTGGGAAGGAGAAGAGAGTCCGGCCTCATAACGCTGACCGTCTGGTGGGCTCTGCTTTTGTTGATCTCTCTGCTCTTGCTGGGACCTTGAAGCACCATCAAACAATCAGCGGTAGATATTTGCTCTCTTTATTTATCTGTGAAGGGGCTATTTGTGCACTTTAGCTTTTTA
>NW_015776599.1:0-929 GCF_001515625.1 Sinocyclocheilus rhinocerous | reverse complement strand
GGACACTTTTGTAACTTTTAGAAAGGTTTCTTGCTGGTTTTGTTACGCTTGTCTCATGTTAAAATGCATCATTTCATTAATAAAGTATTAGTTCACCCCAAAAAAGAATAATTTACTTGCCCTCATGTCATTCCAAACCTGTGTGACTTTCTTTTTTACATGGAACACAAAAGGAGACAAAGATATGACTCAGAAGAACCATTTATTTACGCATAAGACATCACTATTTCTGGTACTCACATGAATGTGCAAGGGAGAACTATAGCGGATGTCGCGATTTCAGTGACAATGTAAGGCAAAATTTCAGCCTCTTCCTCACACAAAATGATAGTTTGACTTCAGAAGATTTGGAATTTGCTTTTCTTTTTGTAACTTTAGAGAATTTTGACATTTGAAGAGTGGCCAGTATATTTTTTCAAAATGTCACCTTTTGTGTTCATTTCAGGAAAGAAAGGTGTGAAAGTTTGGGACAACATGAAGATGAAAAAAATGAGAAAGGAATTACTCTTTATTAAGCTGGATTTCAGAAACAGTAGGGGTTCAGGTCTTCATTGGTAGCCAGGCAGATGATTTTATTGCTTTGTAATTTTCTTGAAATTGTCTTCTTTGAATGGTCCAAGCTGGTTGTTCCAGCTGGTCTTCTTAATCTTCTGTTTTTCATGCGTCTCATTTCCTTGTGAGAGCATTTGAATCTGTGGGTGTGATCGGCCGTCTCTCCTCTCACCCCCTCCCTCCCTTCCTCTCTTGTCTTTTTCACTCCTGTCACAGTCTTGTTGTCTCTGTACGTGTGAGTCTCTGTGAGTGCTGTGAGGTTTCTGACAGACTTTGTGTGAATCAGGGTCTCAGGAAGACGGAACATTGGGAACGTCAGGATGTCTGTCTCAAGAGGAGTTATCAGAACAGGCTTCACAGGCCCAGGATCTTGAGAG
>NW_015776598.1:0-929 GCF_001515625.1 Sinocyclocheilus rhinocerous | reverse complement strand
CGGCTTTTCTGACAAGATGCGCGTTAAATATAGCATGCGATTTATTGTGCAGCCCTAATCCAAAGTTTAAAACAAAAAAATCTAGTTTAAAATAAATATGCCACTTTGTATGTTTCATATAATTTTAGAAAAGTATTTTTTTAAGAAAAGTGTAATTTTTGTTGTGCTGTAACAATCAAGTAAAAATTAATATAATTTTTCTTTACACCTTGAATACATGTGCACATCTTAATCATTTTGAAACAATGGTTTTAAAAAAAAATCAAGAATTATAATTATATAAGCCAGTTTTTGCTGCTCAATATTTCTGTGGATACACTACCATTCGATAGTTTGGTGAAAGAAAGATTTAAGAAAGAAACTTAATGCTTTTATTCTTCAAGGCCATATTAAATTGATCAAAAGTGACAGTAAACTGTTTTTAACACTGGTAATAATAAGAAACATTATTAATAATTTAGAAAGGAAGAGCAGAACCCCAAGAAAAAGCACCAAAGAAAATTGTGACAAAGCGATAGTCTTCTTTTATCCTTTTCTTGACCACTTTTAAAAATCAAATCTGAGACATTCAAACTGACCAATCAGCAGATTACAGCTTCCCCCGTCTGTATTAAAGGTGTGACATTCAACACCTCTTTGCCTTTAGGAATAACAATTGGCCCTTTGGTAAGGAAGAGGAGGGGGTTGGGACAGAAAAAAAAAAATGTCTCTTGATTTTTTTGTGCTCGCTGAAGAAACTATACTACTTCTGAGCCATCGATGACAGCTGTCATCAAGTTTGTGACCAACTTGTTTACAGAGCGATGTGAAGCCAAGGTTTTTTGAACTGCCTTTTTTTGTGGAAATGCATTAAATGATTGGGCATTGTAAATGTGTTGGTATAACAGGTCAGTGTGGATAGGCATAAGCATGAGAGAACTGACTGCTGG
>NW_015776597.1:0-929 GCF_001515625.1 Sinocyclocheilus rhinocerous | reverse complement strand
ACATTCAGACCGAGAAGTGACAGCAGACTCTAGAGGGGAAAACAGAAGTTGATGTTGTCTTGTATATGAAAACAGTATAATATATGAAAACAGAAGTTGATGTTGTCTTGTAAACCTGCGAGAACATGTTTACAATTGTTATAACATTACAACACAACCGCTGATCTAAATGGTGCAAGTGTTTAAGAGAAGTGATTCTACATTCAATTAGGCACTAAATAAAAGGCCACCTGATACTGACTTTTAACTTGTGTAATTTGTACCAATTTAAAATTCACTAACCCTCCAGTGGTACTAAAGCAATGCCAATGAATCAGGTTGATTCAATAAACCTAATTGAACTGATCACTCCAGAGTCAGAATCAGTGGCACCTTCAATTTTTAAACAATTACACAAAAGATCAAGAGCATTAAGAACCAAAGAGAATGCTTCCAAAACAAGTCAAATGCTTCATTCTTGCACAACAGAATGAGAAATAATTTTCATTGAGGGCATTGAGACTACATATCTCAGAAAGAGGATCTCAAATGAATCCTTGCCAACACATTTTTGACAGAAATACAGCAATGCTTGTCGCTTGGTTTTAAATGCTTGTACTAAAACGGCTAGTGTCAGCTTGCCAGATAATCACCACGGTGCAGTCCTAGACATAAGGCACGATTTGCCGCTGTCATTCTAACACTTTCCGGACTTGAACGTATTGTATAGCCAATCAGATTCTGTGACATTCAATTATAGAATGGAATGGGGATTACGGAGCCCACAATATCACTTTCATCACCGTCACTCAACTAATGAAGCTCCCATCAGGAGTTAAAACAACTGACAGAAATGAAATTTAAATCTTACTTGAACTGTACTTGGCCTTTGCAGGAATATTTCAGCAGGGAAGTCTTGCATGATGACGTCACGAAGCAGCTCGCAGGTG
>NW_015776596.1:0-928 GCF_001515625.1 Sinocyclocheilus rhinocerous | reverse complement strand
ATGTCATACCCTTGTCATTATACACACACACACACACACACACACCCACCACTTTTTCCTTTCAACATTGTGAAAGCTACTCCGGGCCTTCATAAACATAACTGTTTTAAACAAATGGAAGAGACACATTGTAACTCTAAACATATTTGTGTATATTTCTGCCCAGATGCTGTCAGACCCCACAACCTCATCATATGCAGAGAGAAACTGGCATCATAGAGGACTGTGAAGATACTTTTCTGGAACTTGATTGCATTGTCTTCATTGCATCTATTTTGTGTTTATTCATGTTCAGTGTCAGTTATCATTTATTAATTTATTCAGCTAACAACAGTTGTTAGAGCGCTGTCATTTTTGCTACAATTCCCCATGTCAATAAAAAATAAAACTACCTAATTCACATTGCTTTCCACGTTTTAAGTAACACCTTAATAGAAGCTACAATATATTATAAGACAGGCAGGCAGAGGGGAACAATATTAATCAAAAATATGAAAAAAACTAACTAATAATAATGAAAATAAATTATTCTTAAAAAGGTTTTTTATTACACCATTAAAGTCCTATATACTGTATAGCACTTTCAAAGCAAGGTTCTTTATGGAACCTTATAAAAAGGGTTCTGCTATTGTTACGTTTAGAACAATTTTTCTTGAGTGTACTGTAAGACTAGTATTGTATATGTGAACGCAGTCTTGTGATCCTATTTCTCCAGCTCTCAGGATTCATTTGGATGAATTTTAAAGGCTGTTTAATTACTTTCATTTTTATGTTTGTTTCCATAGTCAGTGGTGAAGATTTGTTCAGCTCCATCACGGATGACACACACAAATGAAGGTCTGTGGATGATGCGGTGAACATGGGACTGCATTATATCCTACAACATCTAGACAAACCATGTGAGGATCCTGTTTGTGGACTTCAGTTC
>NW_015776595.1:0-929 GCF_001515625.1 Sinocyclocheilus rhinocerous | reverse complement strand
GATGCCACTGAAGGCCTAGGTGTAAAATGCACGGCCCGCCACTGTAAGAAAGAGATATGTAAAATGCAAGTATATTAGTCAAAGTTAAACCTAAATAGCAGTGCTAGAGAAATAAGGGGGTCCTTAAAGTGATAATTTTGCCATTATCTACTCAACCTCATGTCATTCCAAAACTGCATGACACAAAAGACGACATTCTGACGAAGCTTCAAAATAGACACGAAAGCACCATAAAAGTAGTCCCTCTGACTTTTATATATTCTAGATCTAAATTTAAGATTTTCAAAGAAAATCCTGACATCCACACCATAATGAGAGAAGTAGCGTAGTCCATTTGTGAATGAATCATTCAGAGCTGTTTTGTGAGATGAATCAACTAATTCACCAAAAAGATCTGACTCAAAAGAATGATTCGATCAAACCAAGTCAAGGTTTTCTTGTGAAAAACAACTTTAGGTCAGTCATACAGGTTGAAAGACATGAGGGTGAGCAAATGATGACATTTTTCATTTCATCATTGAAAAACAATCATGTAATTCCGGCACACAACTACAGATGCCAGTCGAAACGAAGAGGGACGGCATGTCTTTGTGTTTCAGGCTCTGTCTGGGGCTCTGGGGGGTATTTTAGAAGACAGTGAGGCAGGGATCAATAATGAAGTGGACCACACAGCAGGGGCCACTTTAAAGCCCTTTCTCCTCAAAGCCTGTTTGAACAGCACAGCTGGGACAATCTGCTAACAGTTTAACTCCCCGACTCCATCCTGCACACATGCGCACACTCTTTAGCTTGTACTGCATTTACTCTGCTGCCCATCTCTGGTTACTGTGGTGATCTGAGATCCTATGGTTGGAGGGGTTTTGAATTCAGCAATCAATGCTAGTTCCAGCTGTTACAATGAAAAGCCGGCATGTTTTTCATCACTGCTC
>NW_015776594.1:0-929 GCF_001515625.1 Sinocyclocheilus rhinocerous | reverse complement strand
GTTTAAACCACAGTCCAGATACGCCATTACTGATGACAGTGATCGAAGCCATTCAGGGGATGGGGATAGATCAAGCCTTCCAAGGAGAACCAACTAACAAGACAAGAATAAACAGAATAGTTAACATGGAAAAACAAATTAAAATGAAGCATTTGAAAGAGTGACTCCCAAAAAACGGACAGAACAGAAAATTATTTCACACTAACAGACATTTCTCACCTCAGATGCAGCAAATGGAGCATAGCAGAACAGATACAAGCTCACCAGCAGTGGCGTGACAGAAGACAGGTCACCCTGGCTATGAACAGATAAAATGTGGACATTTAAACTATCACAGGAAAATTGAGAAATGGGAGGAATTTGAAGATATTTGATTATTTTCTATACCCACTGTACATCTTTGATGGCCTGAGGGTGAGTAAATTTTCAGCAAATTTTCATTTTATAAGTATATAAGTTCATAAGTATATAGGTATTAATCTTTAAAACTCCATATGAATGCTTTAAATATTCTGTGTTCACCATTTCCAACTTTACGAACCTGGAACCGTCTTTTCCAAAGCCTACACAAGTCAGGATGGAGCAGGAGAGTATGAGTAGAAATGGGACGAAGATGGAGATGGAGAAGGCACAGAGGATGTAAACCAGCATGTCAGAGTAACTGCTTTCCCAGAACACTGCACACAGCACATTATTTCTGCTGGATCATACCTGAACATAGGAGGCAGAATACAGTATAGATGCATATATTCGGAGCATCTCTGAGCATCTTCACTCTGGCTCACCTTATCCAGTCAAAGGCTACTGACACTGCTCCAAATATAGCTCCAGTGCACCATGATGCCACACATGCCACCGCCATGAGAACAGACAGTCTTTTACCTTTAGAAGGAATTCCCATAAATCTCTGTACACAGAGAATAGCTGAC
>NW_015776593.1:0-929 GCF_001515625.1 Sinocyclocheilus rhinocerous | reverse complement strand
GGTGTGTGCATGACTTCTTTCTCCACAAGTTGTCACATGTTCTGTTTTAACAGGTTAAATTGCATTTGATGTGGGTTAAATGGTTCTGTCCTTGACTGGAGATTTTTGTGATTAAAGTTATGATCATTGTTAATTTTTAACTAGTCACACACTTTGTGATTTAGCAAATTACAGTACAGAAGTCTATAGATATGTCTAACATTTCTGTCATACTGAAACAAAACTGACACATTGATTTTTCCAGACATGTAACAACAACATTACAGTATCAGAACAAATCACTCTAATTTTGACTTTGTTTGAGTGACTACATGCCATATTTTGGGCTTGTAATTTGTTATCTAAGATTTGTTCAGAGCTTTACCTGCGTTACTGCAAAATGTGATGGTGGATGAGTGATAATGCACAAAAAGACACTAATGAAAGAAGTCAAATGGAAAAAAATAATTAGCACCAGTGGGATAGATGAGCTCCAGGTTTTCGTCAGTATTTGTTGCTTTTTGTGCATATCACAGTCATCAATATTTGCGAAATTGACATAAGCTTTTTAACACTGAAAGGTTGAGACATAGGTTAAATTTATCAACGTGTTAGAGAAATTGTATATTTTAGGGCCTGTAACTAATCACCGATTCTTGAACATTTTTTATTTTATTTTTAGAGACCTGAAAAGACCACAATTTGTTTTTCCAAAATGAGATTTAAGATAAATTATAAATATGAAGGTGTCTTTTTTTAAAATTATTTCTCAGACAAAATGCTGCACATTTCTGTGAAATTGAAATATCTTATGTCAAATAACAAAACTAAATTTAAATTTTAAAACAAATCCTAAATCAAATAAATAAATGAATAATACAAATAAAATAAATCTCTTCATATAAACAAACAGATTTTGCCTGTGCTCTTTCCTAGCTTGATTTTTTTTT
>NW_015776592.1:0-929 GCF_001515625.1 Sinocyclocheilus rhinocerous | reverse complement strand
AAACTAAAATATAAAATATCTGTCCTGTTTTGAAAAGCTTTTGAAAAACCTCTAGCTATCATATGTATCTGGTTAGTGCCATTTTAAAGCAACCAATTAAAAGTTAGACTCAGAAACCCTCTAGCTGCCACTGCAACACAGTGCAACATTGCCAATATTCTGTATTTTACCTACCCTGAAGTACAAAACAATTTAGTGGCAAAAAGACTTTATTGTTGCATTGTAACGTTATTGAATGTTGTACATTGTTAAAATACACTTACACATTTATTTGAGTGGACTGAATGATTCAGAAATTTTTCTTCTTCACATACTGTGATCATCTGTGTGTCTGTACAGTCACTGCTATCTGCACCCAGTGGACCAGACGAGGGATTACGCCAGGATTTAACATCCTAATCTGACACACACTCTGATTGATCCTGAATAAGGAAGCATTGATACTGTATGCAGAGAGCAGCGCTCAGCTCTAAAATGGTGGAAGAACCAAGAGACAGAGAGAGAAAAAGAAGCAAATCCATTTAAAACACTTACATCTCACAATTTACGCATATCTACGAAAATACGACCAGCACGTACATTCGTACACACGCTTGCGATATATCCTACACAAATTAACCCACACACAACATACTGTTAAGAATAACGGCTTTCTCGCAGCCAACCGTTAGCTGCTATTACAGGAAAAAGCATCACCAAATTCACTATTGATCGTTTCTCTCTTTCTGTTCCTCTCTGACAGGTATTTGACCTTCCTCTTCTTTTATTTGGTTTTCACTGCAAAAGAAATGAATAGAGAGATGGAAAGCTTAACTGCAGGAGAGCTGTTTTAGAGCTTTGGGAACAGTGGGGTGGTGGGAGGGCGAGTTTGGCTGCTTTAAGCCGAGCTTTGACTGCTGGTTTATCTTTATTATCGAAAACCATAATTG
>NW_015776591.1:0-928 GCF_001515625.1 Sinocyclocheilus rhinocerous | reverse complement strand
GTCTTAAACAGATGCAGTACGAGTGAAGTATCGATAGGGAACGTATTATACAGAATCCCAAAGATTTTCCCTCACAGTCAGCATAGAAAATGTGAAAAAGTGTGCAGAATAGATGTGGGCCTAGATTTGAGGCATGCTCTCATTTATGGAAAGGCTTGAAATATTAATCAGGCCTAACATAAGCACTCATGAACAACTGTTGTTATGGTGTGTAACGCTGCCTGATATAGGTGGTTTGATAAATCATTGGCAAGCATAGGGCAGAGGGAGGGAAGGAAGTGTTTTGGAAACAAAAAGGCACAGATACCTAATTTGGGATTTCTAATGACAGGATTGAAAGGCTGCGGTCTCAGTTGCTCAGCGACAGGAACCACGGCTATTTTTAAAGGAGAGAGCAGAGGATGAATTATAGCAAGAGCAAGAGAGCATGCAAATGGCAAGAATACAAGTATGCTATACTCTCAGTAGTAAACAGTGGGAGAGACAGAGAACGAAGATTCCTATCAACAGGCTTATCACAGAAAACCAGGGCAGGAAAACACGGCTGCCTGTATTAAGACATAAATCCACTGTCATATCATTCTTTCTTTGATGACCTACAGTGGTCAGCTGGTATTTTTGTGCAGCTTGAGCTTATGGTCAAGGTTTATTTTAATAAGATTTGCATTGACTATTTCAAGCCTGACTCTCAAACAACAAATTAGCATATGTGCAAACATCCATGCAAGTCAGCACAAGCACAAATATTTCACACAAATTCAATATGTGTCATGTAAAAGAATATTCCAGGTCAAAATAAATTCAAGAAACAGGTAACCCATGAATGAATCTGGCACCAGGACTCCCATTATAATTAAAGCTAAAGTGAATTTAGGCATCACAATGTTATAATTAATAAAAAATTTATATTAATTTGAGATTAAGATTC
>NW_015776590.1:0-928 GCF_001515625.1 Sinocyclocheilus rhinocerous | reverse complement strand
GTCCATAATCCATAATAACGCTTCCTCCAGTGAAAAAGTGCATCAGCGAGGCATCATAATTAAGTCAGTTCAGTTCTAGAACAGTCTTCATTAGGGAACACACACAAACACTGGACGGTAAATGAGACATTAAGCTGGATGTTGTTGGAAACTCATGTTAAACGCTGTCAGAAATAATTCATCACGATACTAACACACACATTTGAAACACAACAATACACACAGAGCAGTGAATGCCGTCAGTAAGAGAATAAAACAACAGCCAAAAGCTGCAGAGTTTGTTCCTCCTCAGAAAGACTGGAAGAAGAGCCGAATCCCGAGGGAGAGGAAACAATGTCGCTCCCGCTGATCCGTAACGACTAATTACCAACCACAGCAGACTGGATTCAATTTACCGGCTCCTCACCGATGCTGCTTTCTCAGAGCGACACGAGGAGCGTCTAGCTCTCTGTACAGTCACTTTATCAGGACACTGCCTTTGCCGTTTGGAAAGCTGATTCTTCCTTGTCCTTCAGGATTTCAGAAAGACTTTCAGAAAGATCAAGATGAACATGTTTCTCTCCTGACGTGAGCGTTCAGGAGTCAAGTCCTCTTTCACTATGAAAGCAGCAGTGGTCTAGAAATCAAAATCATACACACAAATGACTGTTTCAATAGTTGTTGTTTTTTTTATAAATATTAAGTAGCATTTTACATATACATGTTTATGTAAAAAACCATATATTTATTTTAATATTTACTGAAAGTAAAAAAAAATATCATTTGAAATAACATATTAAATAAGGTTTTAACTAATTGAATTTTTAATAAATGTATTGTACATTTTTCCCCTCATATTGTCATCCTAGTGGTTATATGTAAGAAATATGTGAAAGAATTCTATTGTGTGTGTGTGTGTGTGTGTGTCTGTGTGTGTGTGAGTGAGTGT
>NW_015776589.1:0-928 GCF_001515625.1 Sinocyclocheilus rhinocerous | reverse complement strand
GAAAATTAGGCTATTTTAAAGTGAATCCGACCACATAATTTTCAGTGGTATTGTAATTTTACAGATGTACTCTGAAAATAAATGTATTTTATTATTTTTCCTAAATACATTTTCTACAGTGAGCTATTACATAGCAATATTTCTGATTTTGTTTAATTTTTTATTTAATTTAATATTAATAGTTATTATTATTATTATTAGTTGTACTATTACTATAGTCATACTGATATATAATCACAAAAAATATTTGGCCAAAATATGCAGCCTACACACAAGCAATGCCACGCTTCTAAGAGTGGCATTTATATGAACGTAAATATGTGCTGTGCGTTTTCCTCTCAATATCAAAATAAACGTTAAAAATGACTGTGGTGAGAAAACAGCAGTTAAGAAAGCATCTGATCGTAACAATGTGGATATGGATGAACCAGTTATGCAATTCTGCACTCCAGTCAAGTCATGTTCATTTACTGTCTATAGCACTTTACAGACAGATTGCTTTAAAGCAAGAAGCTTTACAAAATAAACATGAAAAACAGTGTCAGCGTCGCTTTCAATTGGAATTACAACTTCAATCCCTACTATAAAGCAGCTCTGCAGCATGCTCATGTTTTCCCTCGTGAACGTCTGATCTCGACGGACTGAACAGAAGAAATGAACCAGAGAATATCTTGCATAATAGCCATGGATCAATGGTAGTTTGAAGGTGTTTTGGAAAGTTTGCACTGACAAGCTGTTTCAAACTCTCGTAATGAACTCCAAACAAACTTCGTTTTGGCTGGATTACACAGTTCATTCTTGAAGTATATCGGGGCCTTAAGAGTTAAACTGAGCCGATGGAGACAGGTGGAAATTGTTCCCTTCTTCCAGCTTTAATGAACGTTGGTGCCAGTGTTGATGTGCTGTGATTAGGATCCAGTAACTAGAG
>NW_015776588.1:0-928 GCF_001515625.1 Sinocyclocheilus rhinocerous | reverse complement strand
TGTGTGTGTGTGTGTGTGTATATATATATATCCCCCTTACCTTGAATGACGCTGATATGAAGGGAGGCAGTGCTGTCAGACACCCACATTCCCCCGAGCTCCACCCCGCACCAGTACCAGCCCGAGTCCTCCTCCGTCAGGTCGCGCATGCTGACGGTGAACACGTGCTGAGTGGGGTCATCCGCGATCGTCACCATTCCCTTCCCGTTAGGGGCTGAATCCGGGTCATCGGTGCGCGCGAGGCTCGTGCAGAACTCCCTCATCCGGCCCTGACACCAGTACTTCACGTGACTGATGTACTGCGGGTTATAGTGACACGGGACAGTGACGGACCCACCCTCCAGCACAGACATATCTCCTACAGTGCTCACTGTGCAGTGACAACCTGAAAGATACTGAGCACTTCAATATGCACTCTACTAGATTTAACAATTAACACTATTATTATACTGGAGGCGTGGATTGTGGTTTTACATCCTTTAAGCAGAAACAACAGAATTAAGCAATCATCTTGCAAATACCGGCTCTTGGAAAATAACTTTTAGTATCACGAAAATAGGAGACAGATTTAGCAAACATCCTTGCATATAAAATATTTTGCAGAGAATACATTTCCAACATCCTGTCCAAACATCACTTGAGCATAACATAATGTAGCCTACCTTTTATACGTCAAATGAAGGAAATATACAATGGAATATGAGTAGGCCTACAACTAGAATTATTAATATAAATGCATAATAGCCTACTTGAGTGAGTATAGGCTACGAGTAACATAATGCAGTAATATGAATATAAAAGAAAACATAACCATATTGGAAATTCTGATACACTGTAAACATAAACAGCAATAAAATGTAACAGTGAGCTCCATGGTAATCAGTTCTGTAGCATTCAAACATATACTGAAATACAAATATATCATAAC
>NW_015776587.1:0-928 GCF_001515625.1 Sinocyclocheilus rhinocerous | reverse complement strand
AAATAAACAGAAAACTTTGAAAATGGAAACAACGAGACATGAAATATTAACTTCAACTTCAAATGGTGGAAATTACATTTTAACAGTTTAAATTTTTAGTTTTTAATACAATGGCAGACTTGCTGAGGCTAATTTCATATGCAGCAAGCATTTGCACTAACTTTTGATTGCTCTAACTTTATTAGGCCATGGAATTTATTGTGGTGGAATAATTGAATTAGTAATTAAAATAGTTCATGCGTATTTCAGTTTTTGTTCATAGTTTTAAACATGTAATAGCTGAATTTTTTTAATGGATTTTCATTTTGACATCAAGTCTGGGACAAAGGTAAAACAATAAAATCTAAACATTAAAAGGCAACTGAAAAATAGTAAAAATAAACAATGTATGCAGGGTAAACATTTCCATGCAAGGCAGCATTATATTGGACCCAGAACATTCCTCCAACTCCTTTTCTGGTTTTCTTTATATCCCCCAGGTTTAAAGGATTCTTCATGCCTTTATCTGCCTGTTTAAGGTGGTCTGTCTGTGTTTGTCTGCCAGACTGTTATCTCTCTCTCTCTCTCTCTCTCTCTTTCTGTCTTAGGCCTCATTCCCTGGAAACCTGCACCTTGTGTTGGTGCTGAGGCCGACCAGCTTCTTCCAGCGCACCGTCACAGATCTCGGCTTCCGCTTTAGTCAAGAGGACTTTATGCTCAAAATGCCTGTATGACTCATTGCACTCATTTGTAATTTTATAATCTACGTGAAGTCAGTACCACCTTGACCTGCATGTGTGTGTCTGTTTTTAAGGTGGTGATGCTCAGCTCTGTCACAGATCTGCTGCGGTACATTGATGAGAACCAGCTGACCTCAGAGTTTGGGGGAACTCTTGACTACTGTCACAGCGACTGGATCGTCTTGAGAACAGTAAAAAATGATGGTATA
>NW_015776586.1:0-928 GCF_001515625.1 Sinocyclocheilus rhinocerous | reverse complement strand
TTGTCAATTTAAATAATGCTGAAATCAAAAATATACATATTACATGGAAAACCTCGAGGAAAATTAGAAATGTTGCTTTGGCAACTAATGAAAATAAAATACATTTTCAGTTATAAATTACTATAACTGAAATAAAAATAAAAATAACTAGATAAATATATATTAAAAAACTTTAAAAAATGACAAAAGCACATAAAATTAAAATTGTCATAAGCATAAAATATGACAAAATCAGTGTTGTTATTTTCATTTTATAAAATAAAAAAATTTAATAAATTTAATTAAATAAAAAAATATTAAATGAGAAATTTAAACTTAAAAAAAGCTTCCATGACAATTAGAAATGTTGCCAAATGATTTGAAATAAAAATAGTTGAAAAAAGACAACCACTAAAACTGAAACAAAAATAATGCTAGACAAAAAAAAAAAAAACTAATAAAAAATGATAAAAGCACACATAAAATTAAAACTGTCAAAGATATAAAATGTAGTTATATAGTCGACTAAGTGACTAAATCAGTATTGTTACTGCTAAATAAAACTATTAAATTATAAAATATATATTAGATGTAAAATTTGTACTTAAACGTCTATGAAAATTAGAAATGTTAGCAACAAATTGAAATGGGTTGAAGAAAAAAATTACTAAAACTGAATAAAAGTGACAAAAGCACATAACATTAAAATAAATATGAAACTGAAAATAAAGTAAAACCATTTTCAAAATATTAATAAATACTATAATTGTATATATTGTAAATAACACTAAAATAACAATGGACCAAATACTGAATAAATGTTTACGTATAAATCAGGGCTGTCAGTTTAACGTGTTAACTTAATTAGTTACAAAAAAAATAACACGATTAAAATATTTTAACTCAGTTAACGCACTGGCCCCGCCCCCAGACCTGTACATCATCTTAC
>NW_015776585.1:0-928 GCF_001515625.1 Sinocyclocheilus rhinocerous | reverse complement strand
GTCATTATACATGTGGGTCTAAGAGTAAAGACAAACAAACATATGTATTATCTTATATTAGAGGGAGATTTCACACAAAAATTAGTTTTAAGAATTAACACGGAACGATTTTTGTCCATACAATGAAAGTCAATGGCCCTCTTTGACTTAGTTTTTTTTTTTTTTGTACATGAGACATTTTTCAAATTATCTCATGATGCATGACATGAGGATGGGTAAATGCTGAATTTTTGATGAAAAATTGTAGATAGTCATTTTTGGTGAGCTATCCCTTTAAGTGCCTGCTACATTTTCAAATGGACATGTGAAATTCAAAGTCTCAGTGCAGATTAATTTTTATTCTAGCCAGATTTAGCCTGGAAAATATGGTGGGTATGTGAGAAGTGTGTGTCGATGAGTGTTTGTCAAGCCTCTTCCAAAAATCAGAGCCCTGAAGCTACATTTGTGTTTCTGTGCCAGCAAGACAAAACATATTGTAAGGAGTATAAGATGATTTGTTGTATATTGATATTTCAGATACTGTGAAAATACATGTAGCACGGCAGCAACAAATTCTGAAAATTAGATCCCATAACAACACCCACCAGAACAGGAATCCATTATTAAAGTTGTTGGAGCATGTGAATGTGTTTTGCAGCTACTGTATCCTCCGCAGCTATTATATGAGCTACTGAGTCACGTCTTCACAACCCCAGTGTTTAAAACTTTATGGAAAAAGTATCCAGATGTGCAGCTCACGGTCGATATCAGCGCTCTAAAGTGCCTCAAGCAATTCACAGATTGTGTGTGTGTGTGTTTGAGAGCATGTTTACTCACATGTTTTGGTCGGTTGCTGGAGATGGTTTTAGACTGTGAGACTATGAGAGTGTGTAAAAATGGGTGGATTATTTTAATGCATAGAGTTAACACCCTTTCATGATTTAAAGAG
>NW_015776584.1:0-928 GCF_001515625.1 Sinocyclocheilus rhinocerous | reverse complement strand
TTCCTGCTTATAATGTGACATGAATGTGCAATTTTATGTTTTATCACTGTATATATAATATGAATTTTGTCACGCAAGCCTGTAGCCTCTTAAACGGCTAAATGACTAGTACTTTCTGTCAGATTTTACGTTCTTCATCAACTGCACAAATGTTGTTTACCGTCAAGATTAAAAAGTCAGAATCAATTTCAACATGCTTCCACCATAATTAATTATCAACACATCACAGGTGAATAGGGTAAAACACCACCAATTTACTTGCATTCAGATTTGCAAAATTGTTTAGTTACAAGATTTTTAAAATATTTTTGGAATATGCAAATGAGGCATTGTATAATTAAATATGTGCTAATTTGCATACATTTCCAGGATAGAAATCTGAACACTGGATAAAGCAATGTTCAAAACTCTTATTTTGTATTGTTGACATTAGAGGTTTTTACAGCACAATTACAAGAGAAACTCACCCACTTTTCTTGACTGAATGACTTTTGTAGCTTTAATAAGGCTTAATCTATATTTAATTCATACAGTGAATTTAATTAATACGTATTATTTTAAAATGGCTGCTATGCCCCTGCTTGTATCATTCTGAGGTGAACTGAAAGCAGCATTAGGCTCTGACTTACAGCTTGCTCTGCCTCCTCAGTGTTGGCCACCGAGTTCTCATTGCCCTTTTCTGTGGATACAACTAAACTGTGTTCTTTTCCTTGCACATGGCCAAACAAGATCGCCGTTGGCAGTCCGTACTTGTTAAGCAGGTAGCGGGGTCCTCGTTCAGCTCCAGTTTTCAGTATTCCTTTATAAAACTCTTCTGAAGGAAACCTGCAAATTTCTTCATGCTAACAAATGTGTGCATTTGTTAGAGACAAAAGCAAAATGAAAACTTTGTTAGACTTTTTACAGAATGTTTTCTATTGCTATTTGA
>NW_015776583.1:0-928 GCF_001515625.1 Sinocyclocheilus rhinocerous | reverse complement strand
TGTATTTGTATGTGAATTGTCACTAAATAAAGCATTTAAAAAAAAGAAAGAAAGAAGGTTTGGTAAATCATAATTTTGACATAAAAAGTCCCTATGTATAGAGGATAGGTCATATAAATAATTTATTAGATAAAAGTCAAAGTGACAAGATAAAAAGTCGAAATTATGAGGAAAGTCATAATTATGACAAAAAAGTTATGACAGTCAAAAGTTTTTATTGCATAATGATTACTTTTTATCTCATAGTTTTGACTATCTCAAAATAATTACTCACTGTCATAATTTTTACTTTTATTAGTATGACTTAGTATTTCTTTTTTATGTCAGAATTTCCATTATACAAATCATTTGTTTCTTATATAGCCGCAATTCTTTCTTATACTTCTTGGTTTAAAAAAATAGCTAAACGTACTATATCTCTACGTGAAGCTTTATTTATGACAATCTCATGCTATTTTTTCTTTTTTCTATTTTCATATTTATTTTATTTTTTTCTCTTTTCCTACAGGCTATGTTGTATATATTCAACAAAACCTACTGTATTTTGTAAATGATCATGTTTATTAAATATAATTTGATTGTCAATTAGAAAAGCTACAGAAGGTACTACTGATGGGATTTTGCTTCATCGCAATAATTATCTTTTCAACCCTTTCACTAGAAAGATTAATTCGCTGATTTGTTCAGTGATACATTTTTAATATTCAAGCAAGATGTTTGAATATGTGAAGAGGGTGGTGATGAATCTATGCGTGCGTTAGGTAACTTACACCCGTATTTTCTAGCTTTTCCTAACTCCTTTGGAAGTTTCTCTGGTTTCCTCCGTTCTCGCAGTGCAGTACTTATGCTGCGTTCACGCCATACCGTAATTACCGTAATTTCAAGATGACAGCACGTGACGTTCTACTCGGAGCTGTTCACGTCCTCG
>NW_015776582.1:0-928 GCF_001515625.1 Sinocyclocheilus rhinocerous | reverse complement strand
GAAGTTGAATCCTTTCAGATAAGCCTCAAGGCCAGGGCCAGTGTGTACTTCTCCCAAGCAAGAATTCTGCAAGGATTAAAATGACAAGAAAATATTACGTCGATCCCTTCACAGCCTAAAGTACAGGAAACAAATCAGTCGGTTTTCGGTAACTCTCATTGTGTCAAAGTATCAAAGTTACGACACACAATCTGTTGTTCATCGTAACAGTCCATTACGTGTAAAATTGGGAAATTGTTTCCCAATGAAGCTGACACCCGCACACACATATTTGGACACATATGATGCCGAGAAGCAACTTCGTAAAGACGGTAAAGTTAGTCCCTCCCCTGCGGGGAGCGCTACACAATTTACCCAATAAGGAAAAGCCCTGCTTGGACAAACTATAACAGGCATCTCTGTCAGCCAATCGCGCCGGCTTCTGCTTTCGGCTCAGCCAATAGAAAGCGCTCATTCAGGCTAACGTTAGTGAGGCTCCGCAGCGTGAGACTCCTGCCGGACTTCATTCATTGATCTTAAAAATAACTGATAGCATTAACCAACGAATCTAGTAAATATTTCAGCAACTCCACGTTTGTCAACATAGCTGGCTCCAACAATAAAGATCTGTTACATCACTTAAAAGTCGAAGTTAAATCCGCGCAGGAAACTGTGACTCAGAGGCCAACAGCGTCATAACATACGACGCAACTAAACGAGCCACACGCATTAATATTAACTGGTTCGAAAAACAATTTTAGCGGATTTACCAGAGGCTGATCGGCTAGCGACTTCATTTCTGATTAACGTTAGACGGTACTGAAAGCGTATCCCGACATAACGGATAAGACCTTAATTTCGCTTAGTAATATCGCATAACTTACCTTAAAACGCATTTACAAAGAGTGTTCCCATTAGATCAGAGTGCTGGAAATGAAGAAAGTCGGCG
>NW_015776581.1:0-924 GCF_001515625.1 Sinocyclocheilus rhinocerous | reverse complement strand
TGGAAAAGAGCAACCAGAATCCCTTTTTCATGCAAGCCTTTACACAGAAGTAGAAATACAGGTTTGGAAGAACATGCAGGTGAGTAAATGATGGCTGAATTTTAATTTTTGGGCAAAATATTTCTTTAATGGTTTAATAAAATGTGTAATAAAGTTAAAATGAGACAATTTCAGTGCCATTGAAATGACAGATATGCCAAACTTATAAAACACCTTGACCGGTGCTAGTCTCTGAATTTGCTTTAGTTCTGCACTTATACATGTTGTATGCAAAATGAATATGAAATCAGCTTTAGAAACTTTATTTTAACAGCCATGTTACGTACTTAAAGGGACAGCTCACCCAAAAGTGCAAATTCTGTCATCATGCACTCACCCTGATGTGAATGCGTTTCTTTCTTCTGTAGAACACAAAAGAAGATGTTTTGAAGAATGTTGGTAACCACACAGTTTTGGTTTGAAGACATTTCTCAAAATATTTTCTTTTGTATTCTGTGACAGAAAGTCATTCATACAGGTTTGAAAACAAGATGATGGCAGAATTGACATTTTTGGATGAGCGGTCCCTTTAACATTTACTAAAGTCTGTATCTTTAATTAAATGCCGTTTTATGTATGGTTTTCCCATTGTGTGAAATTTGAATGGAAGAATGCCTTAGACTCAGAAGTGAGCTTCTGCGGTGGAAGAACGGTGCTGGAGTTTGTTTTTGTTTGAAGTCTAATCTGCCCTGGCTCTGATTAATGAGCCTGAGAGTGGAGAGGAGCACTGCGCTACCAGGTTTATTTGTACCCAGGACTGATGGGAACGGGGGGGACCGTGTGCTCGACTCAGGGACGGGGTGCTGACTGAAGAACCCTGACCCCAACACACTACCACCAACAGCTTGGCTCTGTCAACACACACACACACACACACACACACAC
>NW_015776580.1:0-928 GCF_001515625.1 Sinocyclocheilus rhinocerous | reverse complement strand
CCATGTGCCGCCCACTCGTTCTGCATTGTCCTCGCCAGCGGTGCCCGACTGCAAAAAGACAAGTGTTGTGTATTCTGTCAGTCGAGGGATAACTCATCCAATCAAATCCTCTGTCAGCTCGTCTTTCTCGGGATCTCTGCACTGATTTCCTGCTTGCCTACGATTGAAGAAATTGGGGTGGCCAGGCATCCATCACAGACCAGGACATCTGGGATCTCTGACTCTGTTAGAAGTGTATGAAACAGGAGTGGGCTGCGTGACCACACAATCTATATGTAATTTTAGATTATGGTCATGGTCTATTATCCCAATATTTTGCTGTAAAGTAACAACTTTGGATAATACAGTGAATCAAATACACCACAAATGAAATCTATTTGATCTTATTTGATTTTTTTCTATTTTTAAATGGAAAGCGATGGTTGCAATTGAAAAGATAAGAGAGATATAATGAGAGATAAATATGGCATTAGCACAAACCCTACTGTATGATATTTGATACGTACATTTCTAAGGCCTCGAAATTATCAGCATGATCAAAACTTGCTGTAAAACCTGTTGTGCACAATGTTTTTTTCTCATAATTTTATAATACCTTCAGGTCATGGTACATGTGTGGATTTGCTGTTAAATATTTTCTGTTTTTTATAAAGTAAATGTATAGTAATATGTCAAGATGAACATTTACTGGACTTAAACTTAAGTTACTTGATTATCTGTACATCATTTTTTAGAAAATCCTGTTCAAATGTATCCAATATAATAAATAAGTCTTTTGAGGGACATTTATTTCTTCATCTCTTAATCATTATTGCATTGCAATGCATTATATGAAACTACAGAGTTTTGATCATAAAACTAAGCATTTAAATGTTATCTTACTTAGACATATTAATATGTGACATTGTGACAAATATAGTGACATTTG
>NW_015776579.1:0-928 GCF_001515625.1 Sinocyclocheilus rhinocerous | reverse complement strand
TGAAATTATGTTGAGGTCACATTTCAGCCCAAACTCAAAATATTAAGCTGTTTTTGAGGGAAATTAAGATTTTTTTTAACCACATTTTAACCCAAATTCTTATAATTCTAGATTTAAAAATAATATTTTTTATATATAGTGTTTGTTGTACTGCCTTTAATTTATGCTGATATTAATGCATTTTTACATTAATGCGAATTTAATGAGAATTACAAATATATAAAATTAAAATTTGGGGGAAACATGTTTAATCATGTATTAGTTAAGTCATTTAAATAATAATGCAACAAAAAATCATAATGGTCCATTTAAAAAGCTTAATTTACATTAAACAATATAATTTATAATTTTTTTATTTTTAGTGTGAAATGTGAGATGTTTTCATCAGATTGACGCCAGCAGAGTAAACTCATGTTTTTGTTTGTGTTGATTTCTTTCTCTCCATCGATCCGGCAGTAAACCCACAGCTAAACACTGTCCCTCTGTGCCGTGTTTTTACAGCATTAGCGCGTGTTTTAATCTCTCATATTCTCACCGCACTTCTGTTTAATCAAGTCTGATCCGTTTAATCTTCATGCATTTCTGATTCTGAAAGGTGACGTCTCATTTATTGCTGGAGGCTTTACAGCGGAAACGGGAAAGACTTTCCAGTATTAGGCGATGCAACTATGGGACTATTTAGTCAAATAACCCATAAAATATAAAAAAAATTAATACAGTGACATTTTGAGTGGATTTGAATTAAATAATGAATAAAGCATATAACTATATATACATTTATTGTAAGTAAAATATTATATAATACAGTGACATTTTGGGTAGATTTTCCACTAATGGATCATATTAAAATGAATACAATATATAAAATATCTATAAATTTATGATAATTAATAGAGTGATTTTCACTCATAGATTATATTAAAATATT
>NW_015776578.1:0-928 GCF_001515625.1 Sinocyclocheilus rhinocerous | reverse complement strand
TTCACTGGATCAGTACTTTTAGCATTTTCCATCCATCTCTTCCCGCTCTCTTCCTCTCTCGCTCTATTGATCCGTCTGTCTGACGGAAGCCTCCTCTCTTAAAGTCTCAGCTGCAGCTAATAGGCTTTTTATGGGAGTCTGTCAGACAAGAGCTAGTAGAGTGGAGCCCAGCACATGCAAAGAGAAATGAACACGCACGTAAACACACTCGCATGCATATAAAACACAATAGTACTCTCTTTCACATATCTACTGAGACTGATTGTGTCTGGAGCACTTATATATGACTATACCAATAACTTCATGACAATCATACTATATTTAGTAATTCATGGTGTCCTGAGAAGCTCTATGCAGACTGAAGATCTAATGCAAAACCTACACGCTGTGTATGACAACAGCAGAAAACTTTAGTACTTTTTTTGCATCTGTCTTTTCGTCTCTTTTCACATCCTGTTTTTGATAGTCTCCCGGACTGAACAGTCAGCACACTGTCCTCTCTCTGGTGCGATGATGAAGGAATCAGTAGATGCAGAGAAAAAGAGGACTATAAAAGACAAGGGAAGACAAGTTATTGATTGCGATAGTGCAACATTGAGAGACAATTAAGGACGTTTAGTGGACACTGAGATGGCTGAGACACCAATGGAGCTCGTCCCCAAAACCAAATACACGCCCTTCAGGAGCGACTCCTTCAGCTCAACAGATGAGACGGCGTCCAATCCCTCTCTCCCTTCTTCTGCTCCTCTCACCCCACTCACCCCTCCCGGTATCCCTCCTTCTCTCTCCTCCTCCTCCCTCACTCCCATTCTCCCCCCTTCTTCTCCACGGCAGGCTGAAAACAGCCCCACCACCCTCTGCTCCTTCTTCCCCAGGATGGGAGCCCTGCGGCTGGGTGTGTCTTCCACTCTGCTCCCAGGCCTGAAGG
>NW_015776577.1:0-928 GCF_001515625.1 Sinocyclocheilus rhinocerous | reverse complement strand
TAACTAGCTGAAATTGAAATAATTTGAAAGACTTTTATATTTGATTTGATTTGATTTAAAGTTTAATGTATTTTTTTTTGTTTAGTTTTAGTTAACTATATAACCCTGCTTTACTGTGTCTGTACCTGCAGACTTTTAAAAAGTGCTTTTTGCAATAATTTTAAAATTACATTTTACTTTAAAGTACATTTTACGTAAATCATTATGTCATTGCTGTGCTTTAAAGTACACTGACTACCATACTAAAGCACATGTAACAATTATAATTTTAACTGTAGTGTTATTTGATAAAAAATTTAAAGTTGATTTTGAATGTACTCAATTGCAGTTTTATCATTATATGTAATAAATGTGTAATTAAAAATAAAGAAGTTTATTGTCTAAAAGTCCACAATGCCAAAAGTGTCCACCCATTGCTACTGAACAAATTTCACAACATATTTCTGATTACTAATACTTCACTCATAGTGGGCTGGGCTGAGTGTGCTGAGTGGGCTGTATGCTAAAGTGTGCTTTAAGTGACAGCATACTAAGCAGGTTCCATTTATTTATGTGACAACACACAATCACACACCTTCGGAGCACCATGTCATTGGGATGACCGGCATTGTGTAAGTCCACGGCATACTTATTCATCTGCTCTATCAGAGCCGCTGCCGCATTCATGTTTTTGTTCACTTCAGCTGCTGGTCCCATCTGCAGAAACATGACAGAAAAAAACATGGAAAGCAGTAAAAGATCACTGTGTGTGTGTGTCACATGCATAAAACTTTGTCAAAGTGTGTGAATGACACTTACATTCTCTAGGATGTTCTGTGCTCGATTCAGACAGCCCATACAGTCGTTGTGAAGCATCTGAGCTTTTTTTTGAACAGACATGGACGACATGCTAAAAAAAAAAAAACAGACAACATCAATCAATAAAAAT
>NW_015776576.1:0-928 GCF_001515625.1 Sinocyclocheilus rhinocerous | reverse complement strand
TGTGTGTGTGTGTTCAGTCATTGCTGTTATTAGTGTCATTTAAGTGAATTATTTGATTTGAGCTCTAACACACTCCTCTCAGCTTTCTAACATCTTTAACACACTGTATGTGACTCTCTCTCGGTGTGTGTGTGTGTGTGGGATCCACAGAAACGTGACCTCTGACCTCTGACCCTCTGGAAGCTCTTGCAGATCCGTGCAGACGGTAGCGAGAGACCAGACGGATCCGATTAAACCAGGTGAAGGTTTGAGGAGAAACTCAGACCTCCTGAACGACACACTAATGCACTCCAGATACACTCAGAGAGAAAGTGTGTGTGTGGGGTTTCCTGTCTCAACGGTGACGGCCGCCCATCACATCTGCAGCCAATCCAGTGGCTCCAAAACGGGAAACTCTGGAATAATGCAGTGTGTGTGTGTGTGTGTGTGAGTGTGTGTTGTGTGTAAGTGAGTGTGTGTGTGTGCATGTATGTGTGTGTGTGTGTGCTGCTTACATTTGAGGGGAAAGTCCAACCACATTTGAGCTGTTCAGTAAACACACATCATGTGTGTATGTGTGTGTGTGTGCTGAAGTCATTCCAGTTGTGTTACTGCTCCACACAAACACACACTCACAGGGTGTTGGCAGTAGTTGAAACGCATGAGTTTTGGGAATCATCACATATATATTTATATATTCACTCTAAACACGTGTTTTCTTTCCTCCTAATGACGGCTCTTCATCTGCTTCTCATTCTCTCTCATGCTGTTTCTCATTAGTTTGAGTGTTTGCTTAAAGTGTTTGCTTTTTTAAAATGTCAAACTGCTCACATCGAAATGTATGAAAGCATTTGAATTTAAGTTTGTGAAACTCAAAAATATAATAATTAAGTTTATAATGATAAAGTTTGGAATTTCTGAGAATAATAACAATAACAACAATAATAAT
>NW_015776575.1:0-921 GCF_001515625.1 Sinocyclocheilus rhinocerous | reverse complement strand
TGTGTGTGTGTGTGTGTGTGTGTGTGTGTGTAGTTTGCACGTTGTGAGTCGTGTAACGGTGAGCGATTTTGAGCTGTTTTGACAGAGATTCATCAAAGACGGCGGCGAGGTGCCATATAGTGAATTACTATGGCAACAGGAGTGTTGGGTGTAATGAAAGCCGACTGGCACAGAGACGCTGGCGCCGCTCCATCATACAGAATAATCTTCTACAAGACACACTGTTACCTGCCAGTGTCGCGCGCTTGAAACGCTGCCGTCACACAGTGATGTGAAGCCTTCCTCGTGAGCACAGATTCAGGCACTCGCTCATCCTTGATACAATAAACATGATGACTGAGTTAACTATGGTATATAGTTAATAGAAGGGATTTCAACCAAAAAAATTAAATTTTTTCCCAAACCTATCTGACTTATTTTCTTCTGCAGAGCACAATGAATAATAAGAGTAAATAAATTTTCCATAATGGAATGTTACAATAAATTAATAAAATGTTGCAACAAAAAGTACAGTGAAATGTAAGCATACATAAGACATAAAATACATTTTTATGCATGTAACATAAAATGGATGTGAAATACAACTTGAAATACTCTTAAAACAATATAATAGTAATACTATTAATACACTATAAAACAAATCAATATATCATGAAATAATTGAATACATAATGAAATGTTGCAATTACAAAGTATAATGTAAGAATTAATGAATAAATACGTGAAATACTCCTTAAAATGAAAAACCTCTTTAAATACAAAAACAAATCGATATATCACAAAATAATTGAATATGTAATGAAAGAGCACAATGAAATGTAAGATTAAATATATTAGGCATGAAATGCATTTATTTTTGTAAGGTTTTCTATCTTTTCCATTGCGATTTCTTCCTTTGAACTGTTTGACCTGCAGATGCTT
>NW_015776574.1:0-928 GCF_001515625.1 Sinocyclocheilus rhinocerous | reverse complement strand
TAACGAAAAATCGGAAATCGGAATCGGCCAAGAAAATTGCAATCGTGCATCTCTAGTAAAAACATTTAACAAAAATAAATACAAACTACAAAAGTCAATATATTCATTGGTAATTAAAGTCTAAAACATGCAGAAAATTGAGTTACTGTAATTACGGAATTTAATAATTTCACTGAATAATTTCATATTGCCATTTGTAGTTTCCAAGAATAAAAAGTCTGAAAATAAGCAGCTTTGTCATTATAAGCAGAAGTATCAGAAATAACCAGTAGCCTTGGAGTCAAAAAGAGTTATGAACTGCTGGTTTATCGTCTTTCCTCAATTACTTCAGGATCATTGAAAGATGAAAAATAAGATAATGTCAGTGTGCAACAGAAATGAATCCCACGCCAAAGACAGATTTCAGTGCTTTAGTCTGATTCCTGCAACAGGAGCAGCACACACACAGTCTGATAGCAGGAGTGTGGTGATGGTTATTACGTGCATCTGCGTCCCCGTGTGACCTGCACGTTTCAGGCAGACGAACTCAATGCACGCCAGAGACTTAGCAGCTGCTTTTATCATCGCCAACAGAAAATTCAGAGTACATTTAGAGAAAGAAAAAATCGCCAAGGGAGCAGCGGACTCTAGGCTAGTCAGATCCGGTGACATAAACCAACAATGGGTCGTCAGGCAGCGTCGACTGAAACCAACTAACTAACGTTAGCATGAGGCTAAACATTCATGCTACAGATGGAGATAACCTTACGTAGCCATAAACACACACATGACTCCAAGCTACATATATGTACATATCAAAATAACCTCACCAGACTATTTCATATTGATTCAGGAGAATCTGTTATGTTACTGCTCTCCGGAAGCTGGAGATGAAAAGCTCGACACGTACCTGAACACCACGTCCTCTTTGCTGCATTTCGCGGGCGGT
>NW_015776573.1:0-928 GCF_001515625.1 Sinocyclocheilus rhinocerous | reverse complement strand
TACCGAACTGTCATATTTGTGTACCGTTACACCCCTACTGTGTATAGATATATAATATATTTCAAAATATTTCGGGATGTATTAACAAGCATTTGAGTAAACAGTTTGGCTTAAGTAAAAAAAAATGCATTTATACTCTTTTATCTTCATTTCCCTTCAGATTCATCTTTTTGATATTGATGTACCAGGGAAAATACGGTTTCAGGAGTCTGAAACACTAAGTCCGGGAAACAGTTTATCCATGTTTGAAACCCGTGAGTGTGTATTATAGAAATCTTGTCTATGTTATCAAAGGATAGACAGTATATTAGTACTATATTGCTTTTTGGCTTTTTTAAAAATCAGAATCAATGTTGGGTATATATTAGCCATTTTTTTTGTGCATGCACATTTCCTTTTATTTTTTATATTTAGTAATCTGTAAAAACATTGTTGTAATCTTTAGCAGACTGAAACTGAATATCAATTCTCCATACTGTTCATTATGTTGTGATGTCTAAATTCACTTGTAACTTTTAAAATAATTTATTTAACTTTTGAGTGTTATATTCTTAATTTATCTAGGGAAAAAAGTATATAATTTTAATATTGGTTATTTATCATTATCAGCTATAACAGGAGCATAACTATTGCCTGATCAGAATTGGCCAGAATATAAATATTGGTGCATTCCCAATGTTACCTTTATATTTTTGCTCTCTCCAGATGTGAAATCATAAAGTTTATGTATTTCTTTGCAGCATTTTGTAAAGTCGGTGTGGGAATATGTTATGACATCAGATTTGCGGAGCTAGCACAGATCTACGCTAAGAAAGGTAAGAATTTCAATGCAAAATTTTGTTAAAATGTAATGTAGGTATACTTGATATGATTTCCTCATATCTCTGTCTATGTAGGTTGCCAGCTTTTGGTATATCCTGGTGCCTTC
>NW_015776572.1:0-928 GCF_001515625.1 Sinocyclocheilus rhinocerous | reverse complement strand
TTTTTTTACCATCCTCTGGTGTGTAGAAGTAAGACTTGGCAGCATCTCTGAGTCTTTCAATCAGTTTGGGTTTTGATGCGCTGGAACTGCAAAAGCAAGAGATAACAGCCATAAACAACAAGAAGAAACATCATTTAATATAATGTTAAAGATAATAGCCCTTCATTTTCTTTCAAATGCACAATTAGACATTTAGTAGATGCTTTTCTCTAAAGTCATTTACAGTATATTATAAAGTCGCCCTTTACACAATGGCTTTTAATGGGATTCGAACCTGCAACCTTTGGACAACCAGTCTAAACCTGCAACCTCATGGTCTCTTGATATTTAAGTTATATCTGAAGTTTATCGATATATATGCCTTATACCTTCCTACATCTGCCACTCTTATCAATGGATATTTCCCTTCATTACGTTGTGTTCCTATGTAGACTATATCCTACCGACACAAAGGAGTTTCCACGTAACAGGACACGTTCCCTCACATGGCTCACAGGACTATATTCAATGACATTTCAGACACTCAGTATATTTTTGCATAAAGAAGATCAGCATCTGTACAGTACAGACAGACTGAATGGCATTAGTTCACAATTCAGACTCACTATCTACCAATCTTTGCATAAGTGAATTTACAGTAGGTGTGATTCACCTCCTGTCAATGGAAATGAGGAAGGAACTAGTCTATAGACAATATCCCATCTGCCTGTCTATTGTACAGTGGACTGATTGCTATAATAGAAAGTACCTTACCTTTCCTTTCTTTCATTGCAATTGGAATCCATTCCATTACCAAAACGGTTTAACAAGATTAGTTCACATTGCAGTATGACAAGCACTTCCCATTAATAAGCTACAAAATAGGGCCTGAAATGTTTCATTTTAGTATTTTTTTATTTATAGTATTTATAGAATTTATTTAGTATTT
>NW_015776571.1:0-928 GCF_001515625.1 Sinocyclocheilus rhinocerous | reverse complement strand
GGATGTGGTGAACAGGAACAAGCAGGTGGTGGAAGCCTCTTACACAGCCCACCTCACGTCCCCCCTCACAGCCATCCAGGACTGCTGCACCATCCCTCCCTCCATGATGGAGTGAGTAGTCATTTATTACTCCTTTAATTTGACTTTTTTTCCCTCCACAGCACCTTTAAGTGCATTTAAAGCATGTTAAATCTGTGTGAATCTGATGCGTCATTGTAGTTTACTTGATTCATTGATTTTACTGTGTGCATGTGTAATGGGTGTGACTATAAGCTTATGTGAATGAGGAACGCATTTTTAAATGCCACAAATATTGTGTTTCAATCACTGAAAGGCAATGATTAGTTAGCTTAGTTGTCAGACTGCTCTTTCAAACCTAATCTCTCTCTCCCATTGCAGTTTGCTGAGTTTTTGCTGTATCTTTTGTCTGCTTTGTGTCTTAACTGTCCCTCCCTTCTGTCTGTCTGACTGACTGTCTCTCACACACATCCAGACTCATATGTTTGGCTCTACTTCTCTGAATTTTCATCTTCTCTGCAACTCTTTATCTCTGTCTGAATGGATGTTCTCCATCATCCGTTGACCTTCTCAGCTATGTCTCTTTCATCCTTTATCGGTTCATATTTTTTTCCTGTCTGCATCCCTTCACTATCATTTGACATTTTAAAGGTTCTGCTGGTTATACAAATGAATTACTATTAAGTTGTTTTTCCTCTACATTTACTTTACCATCACATTCTATTAATGTGTTCAGTATGCCTCAAGAGAGAAGCCATGTTTCTGCATACTCTGGCAAAAATTGAATTAGTCAAGAGATTAGATTAGAAAAAGGCTCCCACAGTCATGGGAAACATCATTTAAAAATGTTTAAACTGTGACCAGACTAGGGGGCTGTTTCATAAAACAAGTTTACCAAATAAGCCAGGTT
>NW_015776570.1:0-928 GCF_001515625.1 Sinocyclocheilus rhinocerous | reverse complement strand
TTACGATGGAAGTGAGCCAGGCAAACTATAGAGGATTTAAATGCTGAAATGTCAAGCTTATTTATAAAAACAAACAAAATCCTCAGTTAAAATGTATGTATTTTTTGATCTGTCAGGCTGTTTATTTATCATTTTTAGGATGTACTTAGGGTTTATAGTGTTGCATTGTCATGGCAGCAAAGTTGTTGAATTATATTTCACTTTACACAGAGAAAAAGTTTGTAAGGAAATTTTTTCTCAAGAAAATCATGAGCATGTTGTTTATTTTTGAAACTGTGAGTATTTTTTGTTTACAAATTGGCCTCTTTCACTTCCATTGTTGCCTTACTGTAACCCAGAGTTGTTGTTTTTTTTAAAGAAAAGGACGGAAATACTTTTTTGTTGTTGTTGTCAACATTAGCCCCAAAGGCTGTTGATTGAGCTTAACTTATATTGAGCTGAATTGAGCTGGATAATGACACTACCTTTACAACATTGATGTTGGTTATTGAACAGAATTGAATCAACATTGAATTGACTTGAGCTGAATAAAGACATTGTTGCCTTCTGTAGAGCTGCTTATACCTGAATTGAACTTTTCATCATTGATGAACCTTGCAACATTGACAGTTATTTTCCTGTTTATTAATGTGAAGCTGCTTTAACAATCTATACTATATGAAGTGCTATACAAATAAATGTGACTTGAAGCTGTTTAGTGTTCATGATTACACATACAACAGTTTTTTTCTGCTAAATAACCAAAGGCAGTTGACACTATACTATCAGAGTATCAGCAAATAACTGTTGACATCTGAATAATTTCAGCAAATTTGCCAATTGACAGTAACAGAAGCAAGTAATGAGATAATTAAGAAAAAAATCAAGAGATGAGAGATTACATTACTCTTAAAAATAAAGGTGCTTCAAAAGGTTCTTCACAGCGATG
>NW_015776569.1:0-928 GCF_001515625.1 Sinocyclocheilus rhinocerous | reverse complement strand
TGTGTATTTCTCACCTGGCCAGTGAATTCTTGGATGAACAAACACTGGTTGAACCTTTCTCGCTCTGAGCTGCAGAAGCCCTTTGCACTTTAATCGGCCATCTCCAAGTTAGTGAGAACAGAAAATCAACGAAAACACTACTAGTCAAAAGTTTAGGCACATTTGACTGAAGATGTTTCTCATGATTAGTAAAGATCTTTTGATCTAAAGACCAACAGTATGCGTTAAAGCATGAAATTTGCTTTGCTGACCAATATGAATTGTGTCTTTGTGTGAATTTATTTACAAAACTACAAGAAAAATTATATGAACACTAAGTTATGGCAACGTATGATTTTTTTTTAATGTATTGTAAAAACTCCAACTTGGAAATTGTTAACTCAGTTTAAAATTGTAAGTCAAGTGGACAGATTTTTTTAGCAAAATTATGAGTTTACACATAAAAACAAGTTAACGGGAATATTGACAACTATTTTGTCCAATGGAGAAAACGTAATATTTTTATTTCTCATTTGAGCAATTAACTTCACATCACTGTGCATTACTGCTTCAAACATAAACAACGAAGTCAAGGGGAGTGGATGTTGCCTTGTCAAGGTAAGACTTTCTAACTAGCTTTAATATAGAAAGTAAGCAAAATAAATTGCACCGTTTGGTTGTGAAATACAATTTTATGTTCCTAAAATAATAAATTTATACTAATCTACGTCAAAATCTGCCGGCTAGCGAGCTTCGTTTTTCAGTCACTCAGCTAGCATTTGAAAGATATATGGTTAGAAATAGAGTTAAAATGTTTGTGTCAATAAAACGAATATAGAATTAACTGTATAGAGGTGAATTATATGTTGTTTGCGGTAGTGATGGGCGGTATGCCCGTTTACCTGGTACACCAGTTTTTATTTTACTTTATTTTTCTTATACCGTCATA
>NW_015776568.1:0-928 GCF_001515625.1 Sinocyclocheilus rhinocerous | reverse complement strand
ATACCTGACTCAGTATAAAATGAAAATGCAGATTTCTGTGTCAAACTGGATGCATGAGAACTCTTGTTCCCAGCATAGAATAGCTCTTCCAGCTTTTATCCTTTTTCTTGAACTCAGTGACATTTGGGAAAGAGCTGGCCCAGGCCATGTTTTACCTCCTCTGAAAGGAGAATATTAACATCACGAAGAACTTGAGACACGGAAAAATGTCCTCTTTGATTTCCGGGCCGATAAGAGCAAATATCAGCCTTTCTGTTCTAAACAGGATGTTATTGCACTGCTCTCTGATTTCACAAGACCACTGACCCACAATCCTCTTCTACTTTTATAACATTGCCATTTAAAGTATTTCAGAAATGCATCTGTGCGCGAGGATGTCACAAGGGTCCTGCAAATATCAATATGTCTTTGCGGATAAAATGTACAGATCTCGGTTGAGGCAAAACTGCACAATTCAAATTACTTGCACAGAGAGAGAGAGAGAACGAAAGAGCTCTTCAGTTGCTCAATAATGCCATCTAGCTGTTCAGCATCCAGACACAAAAGGAGATGCTCATTTCACCAGAGAGACAATAATAGAAATAAATGTGTGTATTACAGTGATCAGTATTTGTATTCACTGTGTCTTTTGTTCTTGGATTTCTCCAACTTCAATTATAAGAATAGCATTAAAATATCAATTAATGCCTTCAGTGGTAAGTAGATTTATTCCTTCGAAATAAACATCAGATTGCTGCAGTAAATGATTTCTGGAACGTAATGTAGCTGGGGACGGCAGGAAGCAGTTTGTGTGCGATTATCGGCTGGCACGTGTTTGCAAATCTTTTAATTACACCGACGAGCAGCGGATTCAGAAGGTTCACAGGACGGACTGTAACTGCTAGAATCCAAAAGCATGTGTTTTATGATTTACATTCACCCCACATTC
>NW_015776567.1:0-928 GCF_001515625.1 Sinocyclocheilus rhinocerous | reverse complement strand
AAAATAATTAAAATATTAAAATTATACATAATTATAATAAAATATTATAAATTGCATATAATTATGAATAATTATGTTTTTAATTTCTGTGTTTTGTGCAAAATATTGCTTATTCCTTTTACATTATCATGTTTTTATTTTTATTTATTTTATTTTACCTTTTTTTTTATGCTTTCCTGGTTTGAATTACGTTTTAAATACGATCATTTCAGTGTGATGTCAGACATTTGGAGCTCACTGTAATCATTCTTTAGATTCTGGGGTGAAGTATGAGCCAGATATGTTCTTGTCAGATGTTATGAAATTCTGACTTTCATCTATCTGCTAAATGTCTTTCATTGATTGTAGGTTTGAACTGGTCTCAAAGTTCCCCTAAATTTCCTGCTCTTTGTGAAATGCGAGCTTTAATAAATGGAATGAAAGGAAACGTTGTGCAGCGTCAGTGCTTTTAGACTGAGGAGTAATATCACTTTAGAGCAGAGAGCTGATATTGAGGAGAGACTGGAGTCAGGAGGAGCGTCACAGCCGGGTCACATCCCTTTAACCTGCTCTTTTCTTCTTAAATGGAACCAATCTTGCATAAGAACTTTCTTTATGATTCTCAACCATATTTGTCATTGTCCAGAATTGTTTTCATGTCTCAAGTGAAGTGGATTAAATCATCTCGGCTCTAAGTCAGAGTCATCGCTGTGACAAGGGGCTCCAGCAGACTTCACTAATTCTGTAATTCTGATCTTGCAAAATGATCTTTTATAAAAACAAATAGTTCAAATGAAAAATTCTGATTGGACATGCCATGTTCATTGTTTTTACATTTATTAATTTAGCAGATGCTTCTATCCAAAGTGATTTACAAATGAGGAGTACAACAAAGCGATTCATCTTAAAGAGGCAATAACATGAGAAGTGCTAATAAAGCTAAAAATGT
>NW_015776566.1:0-928 GCF_001515625.1 Sinocyclocheilus rhinocerous | reverse complement strand
TTAATCACCTTTGTCACAGAATCGCCCCGCCCACCCGTCCATGCAGGTGCACTGCCAGGGCTGATGGCAGGTGCCATGGACACATCCGGGCATTCGCACGCAGTCATCACAACGCGGTCCACCCCATCCCGGATCACACCTGCCGCACAGAGGCAAGAGTCAACCCTACATGCCATGTTCATTGTACTGTTAATCTGTTTACAGTTTTCTTCTCCTACAATAGTAGTGAGCGGGAACAAGCTTGCACAGGTCAGATATACTTCACCAAAACACCTGAAAGTCTCAAGCCCATATTTCACCCTGACGAACCCACTCACCTGCAATCACCGCTTTCAGCACATTTTCCATGACCAAGTTCACACGTGCAGTTACTGACTGAGGGTGCTGGAGATGTTTCTACTGAGGAAAATGAAACTGTGAAGAGAAGAATACATTTAATATAAATGTTTGGTATATATTTTTATTATTTTATTATTCTTTGGCTCTTGTTAGGTATCCTGTTATGTTTTTTTCTTTGGCAATTGTGTAAACAATAGAGTTCAGAAATTACTGCATAACAGCAATCGTCTATGATAATTCCTCTTCATATTAAGTAAACAAGTCCTTCAGATCACATAACAAGCTCTAATAGCTTGTCTGTGAGAGTTTGTCACTTGAAGAAGGCATGTGCGTTCAGTGTCACTTTTCAACAGCTTATGTAGCCTGTTGAGTGTAGTAAACAACAGCTAGTGCATACTAAGATGCACATACGTGTTGATCTTGCCTGAAGGAAAGCTAATTTAGTGTGACAAGCTTTCAGTGAGAGACACTGGAAAAATCAGAGGGAAAGCAAACCGTGTCAATTAATTAGTTATCTTAAAGGGATAGTTTTATTAAAGTACATGTAGATTATTAAGGATGGAAAAAGAACAGGCATAAACTTTCCACT
>NW_015776565.1:0-927 GCF_001515625.1 Sinocyclocheilus rhinocerous | reverse complement strand
GAAAGGAAAAATTGAAATCGCATCATATGACCCCTTTAATTCACTCTCTGAATACCACAAAAGGGTCAGCGAGGTCTGAGGTAGAATTCCTGCGTGCTGAAAGTCTGCCAGGGGCAATGACACCTGAAAGAGGGACTGTAGAGCAAGAAGAGAGAGAATATGCCGTTAAATCACACTAGAAAATAGCACATACAAGTATAGTGTATAAAAATGGACTGAACAAAGATCATAAAGATTTTCTGACATTCCACAGCACTTCACCTGCAGGTAATTTTTCTGCACCACCACCTCTGGCAGTCTCCAGGCCCCTCCCTCTTCATCCCACACTGCCTCCTTCTGCAGCCGATCCAGGTTGCTGTAGTTACAGTCCCTGCGCACCAGGGGCGCCATACGCTCCAAAATTCCTTGCAGGAGCTGGCCTTCCCGCTCCAGGCGCTGGATGGTGGCCAGATAATCATCTCTCCCCATCTCAAACTCTGCCTGAAGATCCCTGATTTCCAACTTGGCAGCTTTTAGCTGTTCATCATATAAACAGAGGTGTATATTTTGGATTGGTTTCATCTTGATAGTGAAACTAGAAATCTAATCTAAAATTAGGGAAAAGAATAATACACTTTTTATAGGGTTTTTTAAATAATAGATTCTGTGCATTTAAACATTTCAAAGTTAATGAAATAAAATAATATACATATTTTATTAATAAATAAATATAATGTAAATATAAAATAATGCAGATTTTAATTCGAGATTGTATATCCAGTGCCGATCTTAGACTTCTGGGGGCCCTGCGCAAAACTGTGTCGGCGGTGGAGTGGGGTATGAGTGGTTATGAATGAATGAATGAAACTAATTTGTCCGTGTTTCACTCCGTCTCGAATCACACTCGCGGAAAGCGCTTGAGAAACAGTGTCTCTTCCGTGGCTCGGT
>NW_015776564.1:0-927 GCF_001515625.1 Sinocyclocheilus rhinocerous | reverse complement strand
GCTCCTCCCCCTAGTGGGCGGTGTCAAGTGTCATATTACAAAATTCACTATAGTATTTTATAATCAACTTTTTCTAATCTTGACAAAACATGATTGGAAAGGTCTATTTTGACAGAAATTTATACCTGGGGGCTATTTTTTGGTATAAATCTCACTGGAACCTCAATTTTTGTGATATCAACTTCAAATTTGGAACATACCTTAAATTGATGTATAGCTTTGATTTTATAGCAATTTTAGATTCCAAAATATTTTGTAACGTATAGGCTATATTTGACATAAAATAAAAAAACAGTACAGCACATTTTCTTTACAGTAAACAAACTTCTATAACTTTTTTTACACTTTTATTTTTTTAAATGCTTTTCACTTTCAATAATCTGCAGATTGTCTTCTTTAAAAAGAGGCCAACCTTAGGTCTGTATTCCAAAGCGTTCATGAATTTAATTTCATATGCATATTCACGTCTATGTCCAGAAAAGGGGGGTGACAGTTAATTATCTGTGTTCGTGTATGTACAGGTGTATCAATACTTCAGCTGTATTCCAGAGGACAAGGTTCCATACGTCAACAGTCCAGGAGAACGATATCGAATTAAACAGCTTCTACACCAGCTGCCGGCCCATGACAGCGAGGTAAAACTGCTTACATGCTCACACTCGTCTCTGGATCCCAAACCCCCAGCTGTGAATTCTGAATCTATGAACCCTACAGCCTGGTCTTAGATTCTGATCTGAAATCAGAGATGAATACTAGCTTATGCACACTCAGTACTTATTTTTATAGTAGTAAGCAGTATGCAATGTTAATTTTTGTGAACATTTTGTGAAGCAGCACAACTGATTTCAACATTGATAATAACAAGACATTTTTTTGAGTATAAAATCAGCATATTAGAATGATTTCTAAAGGATCATGTTACACTGA
>NW_015776563.1:0-928 GCF_001515625.1 Sinocyclocheilus rhinocerous | reverse complement strand
GTTAATATGACTGATAAAGAAAAGAAGCTGGATATCACCTCCATGGGCTGCTTATACTGTGCCTGACATAATCATGTGTTTTGAAATCACATTTTTGTCATTTAGGAAATGCCTTACTACCTAACAGTTCCTCAGGAGTAACCTGGGGTTAAGTGTCTTGCTCACGGGTAGACTGTTGACAGACCTCAATGCTCTACAGTTCATAAATCACCCCTTTTGTGGTTTAAACCAATAACCTTTGAGTTACCAGCACAGATGTCTGACCACTAAGCTACAGTAGCACCACTCCAATTTACCACATCAAAAAGTCAAAAATTAGCCTTAGGAAAGAAAAACCACAAATGAGAATTTCTATTGTATATCTCATAGAGAGCAATGAGATTAAAAGGAAAGGAAAAAAAGAGACTCCTGCTTCTCAGATGTTTCTCATGAGGAAAAAGACCCAAGTAATCTCACGTTCCAGAGTTTCAAAAAAGGTCTAAACAACATCATAAATGGAAATCTATAAGAAAGAAAGAAAGAAAGAAAGAACTCCAAATGTTGAATGATAGTACATTAGATTTTGAAGTCATTATTTTGAAGGAGGACTTTTAAACCCCACTGTATATGAAATAACTACACAAATCTGAGTGACAACAACTATCAAATTATGTTTCTGTTTTCAGTATTTCTAAGAAACATCTTTCAGACTGAGGCAATACTTTAAATGAAAGGTAACCATTTCAAGGTCTATCCAGGGGCCTAGCACACTTACCATTATCCTAATACCCTTGTTCAAGGCACTACATTCTCATAATTCTCATAATTAGTAATAAAGACCACTTTAGGCTTACGTTTGTATTTCAAGTACAGATGCCCCATAAAAACATGTATCTGGAAAATTCATCAGAAAAACAGGATGCTGTGTAATATGTGCTACAGTAGCAGG
>NW_015776562.1:0-928 GCF_001515625.1 Sinocyclocheilus rhinocerous | reverse complement strand
CCTTCAGGGAACGAGGGTTACATACGTAACCGAGACGTTTCTTAGAATGGCAGATGTATGAAAACCAGATGTCCTCCTCCACGCTCTTTTTTACCTCTCTTGACCTTCTCTTATCTGAGTCAAATGTACAAACTCAAGCTGTTTGCTAACATTCAGCTGACAGCCTGAGTCTGCTGGGTTAGAAACACCATGCTGGACGTTTTTCCACCTAAATGCAGAGTTTCAACTCGTATGGAACACATTTATGATATCTTTATGGTGTTTTTTGTCCTTATTGAAACTTGAAAACATCACTGTAATTGAATGAAAAATTACCATTAAAATGGCTTCTTTGAAAGTGGAAGAGATTCAGAACGACATGAGGATGGGTAAATCAAAATGCTTATATTTTGGTGAACTATCCCTATAACGACATTTTTGTTACAGCAGTTCAGCGGTTTTTAAAATTGTACAGCTTTTTCAGTAACAAGTAGCAGAGTAGCGTGACAAAGATTATAGCCTGTCACACACTGTATATTACATTATATTGCAGAGCCTTACAACCGAGCAACCTGAGGCAATAATCAAACGTCTTCTAGAAGATTCCTCTCTGTCTCTTTAGTATAGGGTTGGGAGGTCTGATTCATTTTAGCGAATCGCTTGGTTTGAACAGTTTGTTTTGGCAAATTGTTTTTCAGACATTTCAAGGAACTGCCTTTTATGAGTAGGTTTTGATTCATGGCGGTTATATTATTATACTGAGTGAAAATGTATGTGTGCAAATTGGTGCTGTTATTCAATTATTATTTTTTTTTTGTTCAATAAAACTAGAATACCAGCAATAAAACAAAATGTATGTTTTGTGCGAGATAAATACTTTTCTGGTCTTTAAAATGAAATGATAAAATCTGATCTATTTCAAAGATATTGCCTTCTTAAAGGAATAGTT
>NW_015776561.1:0-928 GCF_001515625.1 Sinocyclocheilus rhinocerous | reverse complement strand
ATACCATGGTACAGTTAGTGTTACTACAGTAAATCCATGGTAAATGATGCCGATTTGTAGATTGAAAAGCCTTCTTTATATTGCAATAATTATATAGTTTTATCACCCAGCCCTACTCTTACCGCTAGTAAATGTATGTCAATATCAAGGTAACATATCAAATATTCATATATGAATTGCTGGCGATATCAAATAAAGCCACTTTGTGAATATGATGATTAGTAATACGCTTTAAGTTCGACTATCAAGCTTCCTAAAAGCTGTCATTACACTAGTTTCGCAAAAGACCCCAAACTTTTGAACAGTAGTGTTGCTGCATATAAAATATTAAATAGAATTTTTCCTGGCTTCCTGCCTCGATTAATGCATCTACATTTTCAGTTGCATTAAACATTTTTAATCTACATGGCAACAAAAGCTGATTGGCCGTAATTATAGTTCATGTGACAGTGGGAAAAAAATCTAATGAAAAGAGTCAATTCAAAACTAGCATTTAGAAATTAGAAAGGCTTCATAAGGTTGATTTATTATAACATCTAGGCATATAAAAAGTAAGTATGGGAACATAGTGAGTGAATAAAAGTGTGTTTCCTTGACAGCTGTTCATCATATCACATCAAACAAGTGCCGTTTACGGTTACAGTAGGGAAATAGAAAAGAGTTTCTGTTAACCACAAAATGGGAAGTTCTTGCACTAACACAACGGACTGAATCACTTCAGATCAGAAATACAGCGAACACGTTCTAATCCTCTTTCGATGGCATTCAGTCGATGTGTTTCAGTAGGCGAGTTCAGCGGCCCTTAAGCTGTAATCCAGCTCAGCCCAACACTGCGTGTGATTCTCAGTCAGTCTGATCAGTGTTCAAGAGAACGAAAGCTTGGTCTCGCTTCACAGGGAAGAGTTCACCTGCCGAACCCCATAATGAT
>NW_015776560.1:0-927 GCF_001515625.1 Sinocyclocheilus rhinocerous | reverse complement strand
GAAAGGAAAAATTTAAATCGCATCATATGACCCCTTTAAGAATTGCAAGCCTTCAGCAATCTTCCCCGTGTGACAACTTGCCCCGGTGCCCCATCTATATTTTACAGAGGGAAGTGCTAAAAAGCCGAAGGAAGAAAGAGAGAGAGGGAAGTTACGGCGCTGGCTCGCTTTTCGAGGCAACAGTGACGCCCAGTGGTTTAAAGGGGAACAGGAACAGCATGAGATTATGAATTTTACATTGTACCGAATAACCGAGACGGACGGACGGACAGATAGACAGATATTTTAGAAATGATAGGCCATGCTGTTAAATAATATAATACACTGAAATACAACGATTTTTGTTTGTTAGGCGAAACATGCCCCCTTGCTTCACTCCTCAGACATGCGCTTTCTCGTAAAAATTCTCCTTCATCATGTGATATAATAGCGCTTTCTCATGGGCTCTTCCTCGTCATGTGACGCAACTATTTCGCTTCAGTTCTGCCGTGTTGCCATGTCCTCTAACTAATAAGCAATTTTGGGACTCTTTTTTTCGCTTGTAAGTTAAAGACTAGTTTATTTCTAGTTGTAATGTTAACTATTTTAATTATATTCATGTAAATGGGAATGATTTTCAAAAAGACATAATTTTGCAGTTTACTCGTCTAAAACGGAAAAAGGATCGCTTGTTTTAATGTTTTATTAATTTTTTTTTTGTGCCGCATGGGAAACCTGGCAACTCCCCTGTCATGTGATATGAACATTTCCTGTGCTCGCCTCTAGCGCTAGACAACAACGCCGTCAGACTTGAAATTGAAACGAAATCGTATCGCTCGTCGGATCTAACAAAGGAAAATAAATAATTTAAAAACACCAATGAAGAAGACCATAAACCACTGTAGAATAAGGACAAGTTTTGCTATTGATTTGAAACGGACACCTGAT
>NW_015776559.1:0-928 GCF_001515625.1 Sinocyclocheilus rhinocerous | reverse complement strand
ATTAAAATCAGAGAGCGGCGTGTCTAGACTCCAGCTACTTGGTGCAGGCTTCACCACTTTTACACACAAAACATGCATTTCAGGTACATCAGTCAACTCAACTCAAAATATGACTGGCAATAGCAAATCAGGATTTGTCCGGACTAGGATGTAAAAGAACGGAAACTGTCCTGCTAAAACTTCCTGCCTCAAAAACAAAAAATATATCAAATGAGGAAAGAAAAATGTGTTGTTTATATGGGTTTTTTTTTTTTGGATCGTTAACATACATTTTAACATATATTTTCCATATAATGTCTTATATGGAAAAAATATCCTGAAAACATTCAATATCCAAAACCTTCTACACTTTCTTTTCTTTACATTAAAATTAAATCGATTTAAAATTGCAATAGTTTGCTGGGCATCTTTTAGGACAAGCAAATCCTCTTAGACATGTAAATAAATATTTGATATAAATAACGAAGGAAAAGCTAAAAGTTGCCAGTGTCTTTGCAAGTCATTATACCCACTAGGAGTTAGCTATTAATTTAAATAACTTGGATGAACAGATGAAATAAAGATGATGAAATCTCCTCAACATCTTTCTGTCAATCAGAATAAGTGCGAGTCTGTTGGTGAACCTCTTTGGTGGTTCAGTCACAGCTGTCACAACACACAGGAGCGGCGAGCTGTCGGCAAGCATCAGATCCAGTGCACTGATCGCCAGACCCCCGTCACGTCAGACCACCCTCCTCACAGCAGGGCGGCAGACTGAAGATTCAGACACTCACATGCACATGCTCACCTTTATCGGGGGTGGAGATGTTGGGGTCACTGCGAGGCAAGGAAGCGTCGCCCGCTGGGTGTGGAACCGGCCTCTGTGAAAGAGATTCACGTCGGTTGTGACTTCCGTCGAGACATCATTCGGCGATTACTATAGGCTACA
>NW_015776558.1:0-927 GCF_001515625.1 Sinocyclocheilus rhinocerous | reverse complement strand
AATAAAATTAAAAAAAACTTTCAATACATTTTATCCGTTCATGTTTTCCCTGAGTAATTTCTAACACCACGCTCTGTTGTTTGAGCAACAGGAACGCACATGTTTGCGATTCATATTAGTGCCACAAGTGGCTCAAATATTACACACTTCACCTTTAAATTATCAGTTGACACAATGGTCTAATTAGTGAAAATTGATGTCATAGTCTTCTATCTTTCACACAGCCTGTTTACATAAGCGGTAGTGTTCGCACGGTACAAGCGTTTGCTAAACCCAGCCCGAGGCCGTCATTATGTGTGGAAAATCATTCCTTTTGGACAAATTCACATTCATCTGTGCGGCTGTAATCACATTTAAACAATTGGGCATGCTGAGATTCTACTTTCAAACAACGTAAAGCTCTTGTTTGGCATTAACATCAGGCGTATCACATGCCCTGGAAACACGGTTGTTTGTTGACCCATCTTAAAGCATTTATAGTTACATTTGAAAACTGCTTTTACTAATGTGGGTAATTGTAGCTTTAAATGAGACATACTTTTTTACTCTTTGACAAGGTGACAGTGTTCGATGATGGCACACAATGGCAGCTAATGACTCCTTTGTTCCAGTAAATTGCGGGAATACTCATTACAGCTATTTTAAATGCGCCCAGTCTTAGAGCTTAAATTGGGCAGAACTTAACCTACTTAAACATAATAAAACGTCCCAGCTGCTGCGGTCCTTGACAAACTTAGGCAAAGATGCACAACTTTGATCTCAGAAGTCAATTAAACACTTACTAAGATTTTAAAACTAGAGCAGAATCATTTTGCAGGATTCATATGCATGTGTTTAAAAACTAAGAGCAGTTTGATTTTAGGGTGACGTCATTTCTGCAGCACTTAAAGAGCAGGTCATATGGGTTTTCGAAAAATATCTCTTTTG
>NW_015776557.1:0-927 GCF_001515625.1 Sinocyclocheilus rhinocerous | reverse complement strand
GTGTGTGTGTGTGTGTGATCAATGGCAGGCCTGCACTGACCTCACACCGCTCTGTGGTTACACTTGGCCTCTTTTTCCTTCTTTCTCTTTCTTTCTGTCTCTCTTCCATCTCTCCTGTTGCCATGGACGACGCCAGCAATTCAAACAATGTTTCTTTTCTTTGCTGAAACCTGACCGCTCTGGTCTCTGAGAGTGAGAGAGAATCTGTGCTGTGCCGTTCACAACTGCTTCAGTTACACGACAACATTCAAACAGCTTCCTGTCTGACTTCTGACTTCCTCTCCCATCCTCGTCTTGAGAGCAAGTACATTCTGTGAATAAAATTCTCATCATTTTCTCACCCTAATATTGTTCCAAACCTTTCATGTCCCACAAAAGTTTCATAGGTTTTATGAAAGCGTGATAAAAGTGTGACTCACGTTCTAAATCCAACACACCCGTCATGCGATAGCTTTGTGTAAGAAACGAGCTGAAATGTAATGTCATTATTTACTGATAATCTTCCTCTCCAGTGAGCGGTTAACTACTGTAACCGGATTCAGTCAATGAGCTGAACTCAAAAACAGATCAGATCATAACTACCACAGAGCCCCAAAAATCACAAATTATTGTCCCCCAGTATTTAATCTTAATGCTGCTTTGCTGCACTATTATGCGCCGCTCTCATTTTGTTATGATGACAAAAAGTTTAAAAAGTAAATTTTTTAACATGGTCTGCTACTGTGCTCAACTTCAAAATGATTGAGTTGGACAGTCCAATAAAAGAAGGTGGGCTTTACTGTTCGCTGAAGCCCAGCATGAATTCAATAACGACGCTTCAGTTTTAAGGGTGAAACAGGGCAACGTAAGAAGTAGCTAAACATTTAATATTTGACAAGTGTATTACAATACAATACGACCGACAGTAATATCCAGTGAAGCCAGCTA
>NW_015776556.1:0-927 GCF_001515625.1 Sinocyclocheilus rhinocerous | reverse complement strand
TGTTGAGCAGCAAGCTCATTGGCTGCTGATGTGAAAAGAAACCAACCAGCTGGGCTGTGTGAATAATGATGTGATTACATCAGATTGAGTTAGAAGCTATCAGTCTGCACTATCTAGAGTTTCATGACAAAACTTTGTATTTCTTTTTTAAATAAGGGAAAACTTACTGCATCATGTACGTATGAATTTTTTACGCTTTCTTGTTCTTTCTCCCTATCTCGTTTTTTTTGTTATCAGTAAGAACAAGCATGGCTGTGACACCTGCCGTTGTAAGAAATGCCCTGAACTGCTATGTGACAAGTCCTGTCCAATGGGCTTCCAGCACGATGAGTTGGGCTGTCTGATTTGCCAGTGTAGAGGTAAGTCACTGTTTTGCCTTTTATAGACCTTGTGATTTTGTATTATCTAGTTTAACTACAGCAAGACTGTTACATTTCTCACTGATAGTTCCAAATTAGAAATCTAATAAAAAAAAATTTATGCCTGTAAATGCACATCTTTTGAATTCTATGTTTAAGCACCAATTTATAAATATTTTGAATTAGCTTTTATTTTAGTATTTATATCAGTTTACATTTTACTAATTTTGGGATGTGCTTTTGTCTGTCTTTTTTTCTATTTAACTTTGGCTATTCAGATAATTTTATTTTTATTTCAGTTATAGTTTTAGTAATTTTAGTACTTCCGTTTCTAAGTTTTTCATCTTATTTTTTATTTCAGCTTTATTTCAGTTAACAAAAAACTATTTAAGCTAAAATAATGTGTATTTTTAACTACAACAACATTGTAATGAACTGTATAAATTTATTCTGATTAATATAATTAAGAATTACAATTATTTATTACAGATTGGTGACTTTTATCATATAACTGTTGTGGCAATTTTACAAACACAATAAGATACTATAGGCCATGCGTTTTTTAGAA
>NW_015776555.1:0-926 GCF_001515625.1 Sinocyclocheilus rhinocerous | reverse complement strand
ATCATGGGCTAATTTTCATTTTTGGGTGAACTATCCCTTTAAGAGATCCTGAAGACCTTAATGAAGATGTTTTATTAGAGTTGGAGCTCTACAGGAACAAATGTGTATAGACCTGAACTAAAACAATCATACAAAGTTAACTTTCTCTTGATAGATTTTAAAAAAGGAAGAAGCAACATGAATTATAGCAGGACTATAAAAAAGACAGGACTGTAAGATATAGTGTAGTGAAGACCAATGTTAACAGCATCCTGTGTTCAGAACAGATCAGCCGCTTGATCCAGCAGTAAGAAAACTGATGTCAGCTGTTCATGAACTGTAAAACCTCTCATTCAGTATATGAAGCCTGAGATGCTGATGCAGGATTCTTAATAGCAATCAGACATTTATTAATTTATAATCACTGAATCATATAATCATTGTTAATTTAATTAATCAATTTAATCATTTATAATACATTTTAATAACCATTTAATCACTTATAATCACTTATTATATTACTTATTATTTTATTTGCATTTGTAGTGCTTGATGTTGTTTAATCTAATGGTGATTCCAGTGGACACACGCCGTTATGATTGTGTGTTTCAAGGGATATTTGTCTTCAGGAATAAGAGAATCTCTCCATTTCAAGGCTTTAAATGTCACAGGACGATGATGTGAAGCAGTCATTTTTCATTTCTATTGTTTTGGTATAAAAATGTTTGTTGGATTTGCTGGTCAGACAAAGTAGGGATGAAGCCAATGAAGTCAGACTGAGCACTGAAACATGCAACTAAGCACTCCTGCTTTCTTTCTGCTATGTGACAGAGATTAATGAGTTTCAGCTAACGGGTTAACGAATTTTGAGTATCAGACAAAACAGATATTTTCTCACATTATCCAGCATCTGGGGTTGGTTCTAATATTTCTGATTTGGGATTCGA
>NW_015776554.1:0-927 GCF_001515625.1 Sinocyclocheilus rhinocerous | reverse complement strand
TTATTAATGACCACAGAGTGCACTTTAATTTCAGGCTCCTTAAACTTCAGGAATGTAAAACCCTTTTTCCTGGAAATATACAAACCGTGATGTCATTCTGCAGCAGTTCCGATACCACCGCCAAATACCCACCAAACACAAAAGAAGAACAGACAACAAAACATATGCTCTGCTTCAAAACCTACAGAGCTGGATATGCTAGTCAAAGTATGGTGCCTTTCAAGATGTCTTGTTTTGGCCTAATTCAATTGCAATAAATAAAATTGTATAGAATATAAATGCATAAAATAAAATAGCATAAAATAAAATAAATTTTTAAAAATAAAATAAAAAGATGGCAAAAGAAATTGTAAACCTAGATTTCATTTAATACTTGAAAGAAATTGGAAAATAAAATTTAATCCAAACTTTTACCCAATATTTGTATTTTTAGGTATCACGTCTTAGCATCAGGTTAACATCAAACATCATCTTTTGAAATTATTATTATTTTGAAATGTTGCTTCCAATGTAGAACATTCCAAATCAGTCATTTATAAAGTTAATGTTGGTTAGAATGCTGTCTTAAAAGATTATGGAACAGAGCTAAGCTAACACGATACAAACAATCATCCATACCTTATTTTTATCTGATCCAACTTCTTGATAGGGTTTCCATTGCTGTCCGTCATGGCTATATAACACCTCATAGGCTGAAACGTAAAACTGATATTCTTGGAGGGTGGAGCCAGTGGTGGTAATACCTGAGAAGCAGAGTCGAATGACTGACCAATCAAGATACAAACGCAAACACACTGATCCTTCTTTCTCTCTCACACACAAACTCTACCTGTTATTTTTTTCTCCTTCTTTAAATCCACTTGAATCCATTCTTTTGTGTCACTGTTGGCTGCTGCCCACGGACATCCTGGTGTTTTGAGGCGAGCC
>NW_015776553.1:0-927 GCF_001515625.1 Sinocyclocheilus rhinocerous | reverse complement strand
TGATAAAAATTGGCCTCACAAATGTAAAAAATGCCCCAGGAAATCATTTCCAGGGGGCAAAAAGTTCATTTCTGACCCTGCCAGAAGTATAGTAATACCAGTCTTTTTTTTTTCCGCCTTGAGGAAACAAGCTGATGAATCATACAGAAGTTTTCCAAAAATCTAAAAATGCAGAACGTTTTCTGTAAGGGGTAGGTTTAGAGTAAGGGGATAGAAAATACAGTTTGGACAGTATAAAAACCATTATGTCTATAAAACACGGAAACCAAACGTGTGTGTCTACCTGCTGTCCAGTGACGCCCTCGTAGCTTCTTTGCTTAGTTTTTTCCCCTTTCCTCCTGATTTCCTTAAACCACTATCAGAAACAGTCAGAAAAACACATTACATACAACAACACAATCCTTAATGAACTTACAATAAGAACAAAACAAAAGGTCACTGTAAACCATTTAGTTATATTGTAAAATGCTATGGAGAAAGGTGTGGAATTCTGCTCTTACCCAAAGTCTGGGAATCTTCTTTTAGTTTTTCCAGCTGCATCATTAGACTCATCTGAAATAAATAAAAGAATTGTATTAAAATACAAACACAGACAAACATCTGATTTCCAGGCTAACATGGATTGATTATCCAGCTTGTTACCTTTGACCTCTTTGCCCTTGCCTTTGGACTCTCTCTTCTTTACATTCCGCAGGAAGCTGGAGGGGGAGGAGTCTTTAGGAGAGGAGAGGGCAGGGCCTTGAAGATCCCTCTGCACTGACTGGCTGCTGCTTGTAATAGAACCTTCATCCTTCTGGTGGTTAGCAGGGGAAGATATGGCGACCGGCAGGGACAAACTCTCCTGGATTGATCTCCTATGAGGCGGTGGAGACTCGGGACTCGCAGACTGACTCTCATCATCACCCTGAGGTCAAAAACAATGTTATT
>NW_015776552.1:0-927 GCF_001515625.1 Sinocyclocheilus rhinocerous | reverse complement strand
AATATATCATTATATTAAAAACTAGAGAGAGAATTTTTGAAATCTATATAAAATTATATTAAATATTAAATAAAAAATTATCATATAAATTTTATCCATATTTTTTTTGGAATTTCTACTGTTGGTCTCCAGGTCAAAAGGTTAATTTAACACGTCGACCTGTGTCAGTGGGGCATGTTTGGTCACGTGTTGTCACCTTACAAAATCTCTATGCTAGAGAAAACAAGTATATTTAATTAGCTATTTGACTCAAACATTATAGTTACTGAGATTAAGTCCATTGGACAGCCTCCCATGTGACAACATGCCATTAAGTGCACACTTTATAGCATTGCAGTTTACAGTTTACTAATTGCAGGCACAATCCCATTGGAGCCATCTGGGCCAAGGGTACGATGGTGATAGAACATTCCAATAAGTCCAATAACAGTTTATGAGTCGCTCCTACAGGATATCAAACCTGTACTCTCCGCCCCACCAAGCTAAACCCCTAACCACCAGGCTATCACCACCCTGCCTGTAGATGTTTGTAAAACTGAGGGAAACTGTTGTTCTACTGTGGGATCTACATCCCACCATGTGGTCTGTTAAGCCAGTCACATGTAATGCATGAATTATGTGCTCTGATGTCCCTCATGTTAGCTAATGGGTATCATCATGTGAAGGCCACTCGTACCTCGGAATACAGATGAGGTGTTCCTATACTGAAATGAAAGAAGAGGAGGTTTAAGGGTGTGTTGGTGTAGAGATGCACGGATCAGGCTGCTAAATCATTTACACACACACATTTCTCCTAATGAGAAGCAGTCAGGTGGTGTAAAGCTGTGTTACACTGACGGGGCCCGGCTGGTGACAGATCACACTGCTTTCTACAGCCTCACTGAGTTAATTACACACTCCTGTGTCAGCTCACTACCTGCCAAAAAG
>NW_015776551.1:0-925 GCF_001515625.1 Sinocyclocheilus rhinocerous | reverse complement strand
GTTTTATTTCATAATGTATGTCTTTGTTAACTTTAGGCACAGGAATACTTGCTTCGCTTCCAGAGGAAAACCCACACTGGTGGAATGCCAACATGGTGTGAGTATCCCACTATAAATGTTTTTGTAAATATTCTGTTACTTCTCCCTGTTTGAAACGGGCTGAGTTTCATAAAGGTTATGATGGGACGGTTCTGGACCAGAAATCTTTGTGTTTGTCACTTTTCAGGTTCATCCCATATTGCTCAAGTGATATATGGAGTGGAGCCACACCAAAAACTGATAAAAGTAAGACTCCTTACCTAATAGATGATACATTCACTGCTATGGTATACACAGTTTACCATGCACAGATGAAATTTCACTTTAACCTGGAAAAAAAAGAGAATGTTTCATGAGTTTGAGAAAATTAAACAAATAAAAGTTTACGGGGAAAAAAAAGAAGAAACGTTTAAGATTGGTCAATATTTCTAGGTAACTAATAGTATGTCATTTTGTGACACTGAGCATGTGAACTGCTTTGTACAAAAGATAATAATTATTTGTCTTTTTCCATTTAGAACATTCTCTATTATGCCGAATAACATGCATAATCAGAATTTGCACAAACATCATGCCAGCTCAAGTGTTGAAATTCATGAAATGGATTCATGATAATATAATATGTAATGAAAAATGATGTACTAAATAAGATATTTTCACTATAATAATCTAACTCTAACTATAATTTAATAAGATTTTTCACTAGTGGTCTCAGACCTTTTTGAAAGGAGTCACTTCTGCTCACCAAGGCTGCATTTATTTGAACAAAAATCAGAAAATAATAGCGATATTATGAAATATTTTTAATAACAAAAAAAGCAATTAATAATTAAAAAAATTCAAATGTATTCCTGTGATGCAAAGCTGAATTTTCAGCATCATTACT
>NW_015776550.1:0-927 GCF_001515625.1 Sinocyclocheilus rhinocerous | reverse complement strand
GTATATGAACATAAAGGAAGATATAGAAAAAATACTATGGAAGTCAATGGGGACCATCTTATAACATCATCATTTCAGTTCAGCAGAAGAAAGAAATTCATACAGGTTTGGAACTTTCATTTTTGGGTGAACTATCCATTTAATCTTTTACTTGCCCTAATATTTTAACGTTGTAATGGGAATCGCTGCTGGATAATATAGAGCTGTTAATGTTGCAAGCAGCTTTAACTAGTGCAGCTTTAACTAGTCAGTGTGCAGTACTTATACAGTAATATAATACATAGCAAAGTTAAGGCTGTGTAAGTAAGGCAAAGTTAAACTGTGACCATTCTGTTTATAACCATTAACCAATGCTGACTTATTCGGGTTGCAGAAGCTCACCTCCTCCAAACGGAGCCCATATCACCCTGCGGATGCTCTTTACCCAATCCTCCATGTCATTCTGTGCGCTGGCCATAAGTAGATAAGTCTCATGGTTGGACGTCATTCGCTCCCTGTCGCCCCCTACAGAGAGAACATTGAAATAATGGTCATATGTTTGTTGGGTTAATATGTAAAAAAAAAAAATTTTTAATACCACCCAAAAACAATAACATTCGACATTGAAATAATTCAAATATAATATCAAAAGTCATCATTCATATACACAGTTTCTATTGTGAGCACCAGCTAAATGAAAATATCTTAAGCTTTCTTTACTTTTAGTCTGCCAAACTTTCCTTTACAACAGCAATGACAATTAGGGTTATTTGCTCGCTCATAGAAATTTCAACAAACCACTTGTCAACAGCCAATTAGGTCTCGGTCATTAAAGGTGAGTGCCAGAACATGCCTTTGTGTACTAAACCTCAATGACACTTCTGTGATCTGTCATTAACCCTTGACTCAAAGCCATTATTTACAAATGTACAGGTGTGTTGACATCTG
>NW_015776549.1:0-927 GCF_001515625.1 Sinocyclocheilus rhinocerous | reverse complement strand
CCCTTGATTTTTGTTTTAGATGATGGCATGCACCCTGAACACAGAATGGTACGCGCTCGCTCGCTCTCTAAAATCAACTCCTCTGTGGCTCCATGCCAGATTTACCTGGATACTTCAGAGGAGGACGATATGTTCCGATACCCTGTCTACCAGCTGCCCCCACGACGCCGCAGTCGAGGATCATCTCAGGAAAACCTTCATCAGAGCGCACCACCGGTATGATCAGAGATTAAGGGACTTTCTTCACATTTTACATTTAATAATACATAAAAGTGCACAATATTTTCTTTGTTGAGCTACCATTGAAGAAATGCTCTATTCACAGTTAGAGGAAGTATTTAATGATAGGGAGGTTTCTGAGGCAAAATGAGCAGTTTTCAGCTGGTCATGTGATTTCAACAAGGCAACCCCTTGACTGGTACTGATATGACTTGGTTATTCAGCTTATGTGGATGCACACGATTTTAAACATACACTGTCGATCAAAAGTTTGGGGTCAGTAAGATTTATTTTTTAAGAAATTTATATTTTTATTCAGCAAGGAATAAAGTAACAGTAAAGACTGTTACAAGAATTTCTATTTCAAATAAATGCTGTTCCTTTGAACTTTCTATTAATTGAAGAATTTTGAAATAAAAATGCATCACAGATTCTACCAAACAATATTAAGCAGTGCAACCATTTATAACCTGCTGTAATAATAAGAAATGTTACTTAGCACCACATCAGCATATTACAATCATTTCTGGAGAATTATGTGACACTGAAGACTACTTTGCCAGCACAGGAATAAAATACATTTTGTAATATATAAAAAAAGAGAGAAACACAGTGTTTTAAATTTCACAATATTACTGTACACAATATTACAAATAAATGCAGCCTTGGTGAGCATATGAAACTGGTTCATTAAAAATATTTCAGATT
>NW_015776548.1:0-924 GCF_001515625.1 Sinocyclocheilus rhinocerous | reverse complement strand
GTGAATAAAAATTGTTAATTTATTTAAAAAAAAATGTATCTATTTTTATTTTATATTTTTTATATAAAATAATTTATATTGTTATAATATATTAAAATTAAGATATAAATTAAGATATCATATCACATAATATATCATGTATACTTATGCATCATCTTTAAGGGCCTGTGTCGTCATTATAACTGCATTTCCACATTGTACAACTCATATGACTTCACCATTAATTTTCCCTCTGAAAAAGCCGTTGCGAGAAACTACATGACTCTTAATCCCTGCGTTCTGCGTGCATTTTTCAGTAACGTCAATGTTTTCATGCCCAGACAGAGTAACAACAGCCAGACTGCGGTCAGGGGAGTAACAGATCTGATGTGTACTTGGAGGGAAAGAGAAAGAGGAAGGCAGCGGAGATGAGAGTAATTGTGTGGTGAATTCGAGGCCTGTGTTTTCTCTGTTCTCTGATTGGGGGGCAATGGGCAACAATTAGACTAGCGTGTTTTAGTGTGATCATCTCTTGAAGCAGCGGTGAGACAAATGTGGGGGAGTTACTGTAAGAAAGAAGAAATGAGGGTGGATACATACTGGAAAATACTGTAGAGGTAAAGCGTAGTTGATTGATTAATGCATGACATATGTGTCATCATAGGATAGGCTGCACATCTGCCCTGATCCACAACAGCACAGCTAGGGTCTAATATGTTTCTCTCATCTACACAAATTACATTTGTCATTCTCTGTTGTCTACCGTAGCATCACAGCACAATTAACCAAATTAAAATCATCATTATATGCCTTTGTGCAATAATTAAAAAACAAAAGGGACTCAGGATGCAACTCTAGATAGATAGATAGATAGATAGATAGATAGAGCAGCTCATATCACAATCCGGTTTTAAGTCTGGTCATAGTACTGAGACAGTGTTGGTT
>NW_015776547.1:0-925 GCF_001515625.1 Sinocyclocheilus rhinocerous | reverse complement strand
ACACTACTTGTATACCCCACTAGTAATATAATCCTGTAAATTACACAATTTCATAAAACCAAATTTGTAAGTAAAACAGTAATAAAATAGATGTGTCTGATTGAGTTCTACTGATTGTTGTCCTTTAGCAAATGAGAGGCCTGAGGCTTACACAGCTGATAGATAGTAGAGACAGAGAGAGATCTGTGCTGGAGGGAAACATCAGAGGAATGGGTCAACTACAGGGCACCACACGCTAAACAACGGCATTTTATTCTCCCCTCCCCCCACACATCAAAGAGTCACGTAACGTGTCAAATACTCAGCTGGTTCTCTGTCATAGTCTTCTAAAGCTATGTGTTTGTGGCTGTAGTGCGAGTTCCGCTCATGCTGAAGAACACTTGAGTATAGAGATATAAAAGGCCGTGTTTGGATGACGGATGATCACGGGGTGTTTACTGCTCTTCTGGATCTCTTGCTCCCTTTAGTTCCCTTTGCCCTTGCCTTTCTTTCCTGTGGAGAGATTGACACAAATCTCATTATTCAGATCCAGCGGTAAACCCGAACCTCTTGACGACGCCTCCCTGTCTCACGCTGGTTAGGAAATGCATATGCTCTAAGAAAATAATGCTACAGTATTATTGCTTGAATCCACATTCAGATTAGCATATTAACCACAAACATACGATTTAAAAGGACTGACTTAGACATCTGCCTCTTATGTATGAGCAGAGGTTCATTATTGATTTCAGAATCCCACTCAGACACCCACCACGGCCAACAGGCCAAGATTTCACAACCAGAGCAGATTACACGCTTTACTGTTTCCATTCAGCCAAACCAAACTAAACTACTGCTTACAATGTAACACCTGTTGAGTCATGTGTGTTTGAGGAAGCTCTTATTAAAGAGGTCATATGATGCGATTTCAATTTTTCCTTTCTCT
>NW_015776546.1:0-927 GCF_001515625.1 Sinocyclocheilus rhinocerous | reverse complement strand
TGGCACAGTACAATTTTCAGTATTAGCACTTTTTAATGAAAGAATGTCTTACAGAATCTTACAGTTTAATCGAAATCTCACTTTTTTCAGATTGAAAAGCACACCCATTCCATAAAAGCACTCAAAACTCTCATTTCTCCTCTCTCTCTCTTTCTATTTTTCTTCTATTCTGTTGGAATCTCTATGGCAGCCAGGTTTCTGTACATCCAGAGTCAATGAGGCAGGACTTTGTGGCTTTTACAGACCGCCCACATGTTTTCAAAAGGCATATTGCAATAACTGCATGCCACAAAGGAACACGTGGCCTGCACTTTGTGCTTGAAATGCAAGACATGATCTCACTAAGATGAATTAAAAACACCAAAATGATTAACAACTAGCGCCTAGTAGGTGCATATAGTGCATTCTCTGTCTTTCTTTGTGTGTATTAAATGTATTATGTTAATTCCCTTTGTAGGATACGGACCTCTCTCCTTGTCTATTCCCTGTGTAGTTCACCATCCATAATCTCACAAAGTGCAGTCATGGCTACCTGCAATTACATTAGCTTCTGAAAGCATTCCTAGCCAGCACGTCTTACAGCCAGAACATTAAAACATCAAATAATTTAGACAACACGCCCTCGGGAAGACAATTATTGTTTTAAAGGAAATAAGAAAGAAGACTTCATCTCATTCCGGAGCGTTCTGAACACGGCACAGCAGGTGCGTTTTCATCATTCTTCTGATTGTTCACATTCTTCAGATTTTCAGCTTTTTTCTTTTGTTCCATGTTGGTGGAAATATATATATATTTTTGTCATTTTCTATGAAGGCTGGTTAATCACTGAATTCTATTCATGCTGGTACCTTTTGGTTGGCATGTGACTGGATATAACACACGTTTCCTTTCGATTGTGTTCCCATTGAAAATATTGGACGAAAAAAA
>NW_015776545.1:0-927 GCF_001515625.1 Sinocyclocheilus rhinocerous | reverse complement strand
TTTTTTTTTTTTTTCAAAATAGGTTATCTTTTCACTTTTTCACAGTTTTTCAAAGTTTGCATATATATTTAGCAAGTTTACATTTTTTATTTTTGGCCGTCATTGTTTTTTGTTTGTTTTGTTTTGTTCACATTATTTTCAAGTTTGCATTTTTTCATACATTTTTGGCCATCGTTGTTTTGTTTCGTTTGTTCACATTATTTTCAAGTTTGCATTTTTTTCATATATTTTTCACCATCATTGTTTTGTTTTGTTTGTTCACATTATTTTCAAGTTAGAATTTTTTTTCATATATATTTTTGGCCATTAAAGGATGTTTTGTTTTATTTAGTTTTTTGTGACTTTGTACAGTTACCATGCCAATATGCATATAAAATGTTTCAGTTATTACATAATTTATATTATTTAAATTATTACATAATTGCCTTATTTACATATATACATGTATAATGTGCATTATATTTACAACACGCTCCTTGTTCCATTGTTTTCAATATTTTTGATATTTACATTAAAAAACGTTTTGTTTTGAGTTACACTTTATAGTAAGGTGACTTTGTTACAGTATTGATTATATATTTAAACACAGTAATATTAATTAACAACATGTACTTACTATACGATTAGAGTTCATATTAGGGTTTGGTTTAGGGTTAGTTGCATATAATTATGCATAATTTACTGTTATTTTATATTTTATTTTGTTTTAATTTTGGAAATTACAGATATGTCATCAGACATACATAATTACACAATTACATAATTGCCTCATTGATATATGCAAAATTTGCACTGTAATTGCAACATGTTCCACATTATTTTCACATTTGCATTTTATTTATTTATTTTATTTTTGGCCATTAAAGGTTAATATACCTGTACAAATGTAATATAATGCAGTAGGAGTAGAAGATGAGAGAATTTAAT
>NW_015776544.1:0-927 GCF_001515625.1 Sinocyclocheilus rhinocerous | reverse complement strand
CTTGCAGAGGGGTTTAGTTCACGCAGAAATGGAAACTCTCCCTCAAGGTGTTCCAAACTGAACACCTGCTGGTAGCCATTGACTTCCAAAGTATTTTTTTCCCCATACTATTTAAGTCAGTGGCTACCAGCAACTGTTTGGTTGTCAACATTCTTCAAGATATCTTATGTGTTCAACAGAAGAAAGAAATTCATATAGGTTTGGAACCATGATTATATTATTGTTCGTTTTTGGGTGAACTGTCCCTTTAAGACGGTAAAAGATGCGTAAACATGAAGGGTTGTGTACTGTCTAATGGTAATATGACTTCATATTTGTGTTTTTTGCCTACAGCGGGAGCTCTCAAATGCCTCTAAATCCAGCGTCAAGGCTGGAGTTCTGAACTCTACCATCACACACTGAACTCCGTGGATCAAAGATGGACGGATGGGCATCAATGAAGACAAAAAAAAGCTTTTATGGAAATACTGAATGTGAATCATTTAGAATTTGTTGAAGAATTGTAAATATTTTAGCTCTGCATTTTACTATTTTTTTCTCTTGACTTGTTTTTTTATTTTTCTCCCTTTATTTAATTTTCCTTTTATGAGTTTTAAACAAGTGATTCTCTGTCTTTGAGCTTGACTTCACCTGCAGTTTTTATGAAAACTCCATTAACACTGATCTTAGGCCTCTGAGATGTTTTTTTTTATATATATACTCTTAAAATCACGTTGGCATTTAGATGCATTTCAGATTTTTTTTTCTCTAATTGCACGGCACACTAAGTTTATTTAGCATCACTCTGAAATTGCTGCTACTGTGGTGGTTGGCATCCTGTAAATAAATGTTTGTTTTCATGGGGACATTTTGTACTTTGGAAGTGATTTATTTATTAGGATGGATGAGAATGAACATTGGGTGAATATTAAATTTATTTCTATTTAT
>NW_015776543.1:0-927 GCF_001515625.1 Sinocyclocheilus rhinocerous | reverse complement strand
ACATGTCAAACTGGCTTCACTTTGAGTTTTGCACAAACTGTAAAAACATATTTTTTTTTGTAATTTTGTAGATCGAATTGATTTGCCTGGCATTGGGTTGCAGGATTGTGCAATACAAAAAGAATGGGAATTTACTTTGGGAACCACAAAACAGCTCCCGCTTTTACAAAGAGAACCAATTTGGGGCATTTTCCCTAATGTTCAATCTAGAAAACATACGGCAGGTCACAGTGCACTATATTCCAGTCAGTTTTCTCTTGTGATGTTCATCAGAACCATACAGAAGCTACAACAACAGTGCATCTCTTGTGCAGTTCTGTATGGTAATCACAAGGATAAAGATGCTCCTACCATGCACATGTGTGACCACAGATATCGTGTACAGTAATGAGCCACAGCGAATGCAGTACTGTCTATTCTGATGAGGCAACATCACTGCGGGTGGTCGTCATTTGTGCGTTACCCTAAACAGAAATCACTCATCCAATGGATCCTAATTAACATACACACATGAGAGTAGATGAGTGATTTAGGGACTTCAAAATCAGGCCGTTCTTCTTCAGCCCAACTGCATGTTCACCAATAACGCAGACGCCGGCATAATCCAGGACTTCCCAAGAGACGTATCCTTTGTGAAAAAAGCTACGTTAACCATTCAATTCCCAGTCCCTATGACCCGGCATTGATTATCCCATCTAAAGCTCTTAGATAAATGACATTAGCGGCAAATATTTTAGAGGAGCCCACTTCTGTCGGTGCATTTACATCACCAATCATACAGAGCTAATATTGAGAGTGGTCAGAGAAGAAAAAGGCATATTAAATGGCTTAAAAAAAACACATTATATACTTTTCATTGAAATCCAATCTGGGGTGCGTTTTCCAAAAGCATCGTTAGCCAACTATGGTCGCAAGTTCCGTCGTTAC
>NW_015776542.1:0-927 GCF_001515625.1 Sinocyclocheilus rhinocerous | reverse complement strand
GTCGGCGAGAGAGCAGTCCGAGGAAAGCGAGTCTCGGATAAACCGTAGACTTTCATCAAACTAATCGGCATACTTGGACTACATTGACGAGCGTTGTACATCGCTTGATTGATAGGACGAGGTAGGAACCGAATCGCTATTTTGACATGAGGTTTTAAATAAATCTAGATTAGATGTAAACGCAGGGACTTTCCGTGAACGCCGCTTTTGATGAGCATCTGTGTTTTTGTGTTAATAATGCCAAACAGTGAATTCTTAATAAATATCCATAAGCGTGGCTATTACGTACACTAACCAAAAAGTATCATGGTATTGTTGTTGGTGTTTGACGTGCGTTATGGTAGTACCATGGTATTTTCTTAAATACCATGGTACTTGAATATGTTAATTACAGTACTATGATATTGCCATCCAATGCAACCACTGTACCTTGGTAGTGCCAGTTATTGTGCATGTTATTGTGTTTTATTAAATCTCAGAGAATTGTAAAAGTGTATTTGATAGAATAAGCTGGATTAATTAAAATGTCCAGATAAGGTATTCAGATAAGTATAAGTTCCTCTGCTTTATAATCCATGCATGCAGTCAGGATGGAAGAATCTGGATCTGTGCAGACGAGACTGGGCTTTTGTTCTGTCCACCGCATGCTGCATGCAGATGTTGCTGTCTTTATGCTTCTCAAAGATGTTTGTTTTTCTGTATTCTGTTATTGGCTTTCATTACATAAATTGTTTGTGTTGTTGCACCGTCAGTCATTAGTCTTTTAAACAATAGCCGTCTGATCTGAGATGCAGCTCAATAGCATCTTAGATCAGACACAGCAGGAAGACGGCTCTTCCTGTTCTAATGGGTGTATACACTTAGTTTTTTCAGACGTTGTTGTTCCCCCCCCCCCTGCTGGGACAAGTTTATTCTTTGTGTTGCACA
>NW_015776541.1:0-927 GCF_001515625.1 Sinocyclocheilus rhinocerous | reverse complement strand
ACAAAATAATGTTCTTTTTAGCAGCATCATATAACCCCTTTAAGTAAGTAAATAAATAAAATAAATACTTTTAAAATAAAATACCTATTTGTCATGCTGGTTTTTGGGTTTTGTTTCTTGTTTAGTTTTTCTTGTCCTTTATTTTGTATTTTCTTGTCTTGGTTCCTGCCTTGTCATGTGATCCTGCCATGTGGTCCTTTTGTTCATGTTACTTGATCTCATTAGGTGTGTTCGACTTGCTAACCACTGTTGGTGAGTTTGTTTTTATGGTCACGGCCCCTTCATGTTTCTTGTCACGCCAAGGCTGTTTGGATTACCAATTACCAAAGTTTTGAATGGCAGTATATATGTATACATCCCTCTATCCTCTCAACTTCAAATCAACTTGGAATCACTGAGATAAATAAATTCATTAGACATATCCGTTGAAATAGTTGAGAAGGCAACTGAAACTTATTCAAACTTCGAAAAAATGTCAAGTTGAAGTATTATGGTATATGACATCAGATAAAGCATATAAACCCATGTTATGTCAGCGGGTAATAATTGTTATTGTTATTGCAATTTAATTTGACTGCTGAGCTGATAAAAAAATATGTGAGTAGTTTACAAATAATTTATGTTTTTAAATGAGGTATAATAATAATAATAATAATAAATGTCACTGATCTCAGTTGCTTGTGTCGGTGGTGACTTACTCTTGTGGTGTAGGCGGCTTCCGGGTCGTCCTCCAGCACTCTGGACAAGCCGAAGTCTGACACTTTGCACACCAGGTTGCTGTTGACCAGGATGTTCCGAGCGGCCAAATCTCTGTGCACGTAACCCATATCCGACAGATACTTCATACCAGATGCGATGCCACGTAGCATGCCCACCAGCTGAATCACTGTGAACTGGGCGTCGTGTTTCTGACAGAGACGGGAAGAA
>NW_015776540.1:0-927 GCF_001515625.1 Sinocyclocheilus rhinocerous | reverse complement strand
CTTTTCTAAAGGTGCAAGCAGTGATTTTCTGTCTGCATATGAAAAGGAAAAGCTTAAGCTCGTGCTGAAAGAATGCGCAAGAGAGCTCTCTATGCTGAAGTCTTGTGTATTATTGCGAAAATACACAAGTCTCCAATGATTCTCCCAGTCGGCATAACGGTCTATAGCACGAATCTGTTCATGCGAACCAATTCACAGCTGGATTCGCATTCAACTTCCAATCCCCGCCCCTTGAAGGCGCGTCCACCAATCAGAGACGACAGTAACTCTGCATCTCTTTTGATTGCATTAAAGAAATGTCAATCAACACTGTACTGACATGTCTGGTGAAACAGCTGGAACCTTATTGTTTACACTGAACCAATAAAACTAGGAAGAGTTTGGCACCGGACCAAACAAGACTATATGATTCAAACATGTTTATTATGCAAGGACATTTTATGTCAAGGAACAGAAAGGAAACTATATATATGTGATGAGAACGACCAGTACAGGAGTTTTCAAACTTGTTGACGTCAATGACCCCTTCTTAAAATGTAGGTAGCTGTACATTTCAATGACTAAAGACACACAGTGTGAGGGGATTTTTTTTAAATGATAAAAGCACATTAATAAAACATTGTCTGGAAAATATTTACTTTGTTTAAAGTTGAACTATTCTTCACATTATTTAAGTAGCTTACTGTTAAAATGTACCACAACGGAAACATTTTCAGTTGAATATAATCACATGATTTCTGAAAGCAAATTTCGATAATAAAATAGAAATGTGAGAAATATTGTGTTAAACATAATTAAGCCTAATTAATAATGTGAGTTAGTATTGCCACACCCATGGACGTTATGTTGTTTTCTTTCCCCATGTGCTCTGTGTGACCCAGTTTTTCCCTCGTGTTTGATTATGTTAGTCAGTTCACCTGTGTCCTT
>NW_015776539.1:0-926 GCF_001515625.1 Sinocyclocheilus rhinocerous | reverse complement strand
GGTTTGAAGTCGAAAAGGTCTTAATGGTCTTAAAGGTCAAACACATCTACATCTTGGATGGCCTGAGGGCGAGTACATTTTAATTTTAACTGAACTACTCCTTTAAATGCAATGTCTTGGTCTAGCAAGTGATATAAAACATTTCTATGTCAAACTTTCCTCCACATTAATGGTGATCCTGGCCAGGTGCCGTAGTCGTGTAAACACACATGCATGCGTGCCAGGGTCTTTTCGGATATATCCAGTCAGACACCAGCACGAATTCCACCTGGACAGATCACCTCCCAAAATGAAACGCATGTCAGGACAAGCATAATATTAAACAGTAGGACTTGGGTATTAAAGATTGAATCCGTTTTCTTCGCTGCCATCCGTGTCTTATGATGTTTGAAGAGTGCATGTAAATCAGTTAGATTTACTCTTTATCACGTCAGAGAGGTTAATATATCACGACATAACATTTTTGATTTCAAGTCATTGTGATGCATTCTCCGCCAAGCACTTCCGCAAGACATAGACATGAATCAGTCCGGCTGCTGGTGTAGTGTTTAATCTTCAAAACAGAAGCACAGTCAAATATCTAGAACAATAAAACATCAAAATGTATAGCATCTTTTCCTCGAACACACAGAGATTTATATCTTGATACACAGGTTTTTGATGGCAAACTTTATTGGAATGAAATCTGACACACGTGTAGCGCCATCTATTGGAAATACAACATTTTTTTTTAAATGCATTGAAAAAATTTGCAAAGGATACATAATTAAAATGCATTGAAACACATGCAAGTACTAAAAATATGATTAAAATATTTTTTATATTTATTAGTTAAAGTTCTGTTCAAACAGGCTTACTTTGAGAATGAATATGGGTCCATATAGACCAGTGAATCTCAACCTTTTGGCGTACCGGACCCCAGTCCA
>NW_015776538.1:0-927 GCF_001515625.1 Sinocyclocheilus rhinocerous | reverse complement strand
TAGCTCGCAAAAAATGTTTTTGCTTATTTTAATGTAAGATGTATTAAAGTCGTTTTTATGTGACGAATCATGGCTCTAACGAAGTGGAAAATTGATAAATCTCACTAATAAAATAAACTTAGCTTTCGCATTATGCGTCTGGGACGCAGGGATAACGCGATGACGTAAAAGAATCACTGATTTTGTTCGTTGAGTCGGTTCCTTCAAACGAACTGTTCGAAAGAGAACCGGTTCGCTCAAATGAATCGGACTTCCCGTCCATAATAGACCATACAACGTGCACAATACCAAACCAGAGAAGTGTGTGTTACGGTGCAGACAGTCGGGCAGTACTAAATTGAACGCGTGAGCGCAATAATACGCGTTTGCGTTCGCGAACATTCAGCATCCTCGAGGACGCGTATCAGTGAGAACGTGCAGGTGCACAGGTCAGCGCATGCGGAAGTGACGTGTGCGCTCACGCGACTGGCATTAAACCGTCGGGATTAGATCGGAGGAGCTCAGCCGAGTTAAACGGTAGGATTTCACTCCTTTCCTTCATATATATATATATGTATATATTCGCATTTTTGATTTCTGATCGCTCGGAATTGATTGTAGAACAAACGCTGGTGTATTTTACGCATTCTTTGGGTTTGTTTATATGTGTGTGTGTGTGACCATCGCTCCGAGCTGCTGATGAGAGGGAGAAATATCTCCACATTTGTTTTTCAAACACCCTTTCGTGTTTTAAATCGCAATTGTAAGATTTCAAACCGCTTTAAAACACATTTCTGCATTTTATACCCGGCGCTCGATGTTTTACACTGATTTGATGTCCCGGATTGAAGCGCTACTGGCCAAATTCAGAGCTGTCAGTCGTGTATTTCTATATAATCTGCGGCTCTGGCGTCTAAATAGGCCATTGAACACAGAGGCCCCTAGTTA
>NW_015776537.1:0-927 GCF_001515625.1 Sinocyclocheilus rhinocerous | reverse complement strand
AGGAGTTTCCATTCCCAGGGGTCATAATGTGGACATGATGCTTTCTCTTTTATTGACAGCAATCAAAGAAGAACTGTGGACGTGTAGACTGGTGACCTGTCGAAATATGTTATTCAGGATGTTATCAGAATTGTATATGACATCAGCAACATATCAAGAGTCCAGTTATGAAAATGCTTCTTTTTTGCATTCTTTAAAATTGATACCATAAATATAATATCAGCATAACAATATGAGAGAAGTTAAACAGAAAAATTATTGTCTTAGAATAGAAGAAAGTGCAAAAACAAGAAATGTGCAAAAGTGCAAATATTTCTTATTTCACATATAAAAATAGGTCCACTGCTGATAATGCTTCTTTCTGCATTTTCCTAAATTCATATCTTATAAAAAGTATTATTTTTAATAGATTAAAGTGCAAAATCATGAATATTTCTTATTACTTCTTTTACTATACTACAGAATTATAATATCAGCATAATAATATTGGAAATAAAATATATTTTTTAGCTATTTTAAATAGTAGACAGTGCAACATGAAATATTTAGTAATAAATCATAGTTTTATCTTTCGCTTTTTTTTTTGCCAAATGGACACCTTACTGTGTCAATTGTCACATAATTATAGAATTTTGTCACAAGAACATAAATATAATCATATACTGTAATATCACGCTAACATAAAGCACAATAATTCCAACCATTATCATGCCGGAATTATCTTGATTGCGGCTCACATAAAATGAATGGGACGACTCTGGTAGTTAAAATGACACGAGCGTGTTCAGAACACTATTCACATACCATTTCACGAAGACCCATTCAGTTGACTACTCCTGACTGAGCCTCCTTCGTCTGCCGAACGCCTGAGAGCCCACATTGGTGGGGACAAATTTGCTGCTTCCAATTCCCCCCGAGCGGCTCAGG
>NW_015776536.1:0-927 GCF_001515625.1 Sinocyclocheilus rhinocerous | reverse complement strand
GTTCCTCACCAGTTTCCCATCACTTATGACATTCCCCAAACACTGGCCGCTGTCAGTGTCAAAGAAGCCTCCATTCTGGGCGACGAGGCACTTTCTGGATTTGGCAGTGAGCTCCACCAGCTTTCTGTGGCCCCACTCGCACCCTCCAGGGCCTCCTGGTTCCAGAACGGACACGGATCTCAGTGGGTCATGCACCTCTGTGATGTGGCCGCTCACCCATCTGTGAACGCCAGAGTCATCGGTGATGTCGGAGATGAATATATTTGACTTGAACACTGGAGAGTTAGAGTGCTTGCTTGCTGCCCAGGTTTCGTGGGTTACATTGCCATGAGCGACGGGCTGACAGTCCCTCACGTGGCGGTGAGAATGAGATGGGCCGTGGGATTTGGTGTAGGGTAACAAGAGGTCGTCATTCAAAGAATGTCTGTGGAAAATTAACATGATTAAATCAGAGAAATAAAGAGCAAATTGTGTTTGTTAAGCTAGTTAGGTTAACTTGGAGCATGTGTGTAACCGATTCAGAGAAAATGAGTCCCTCTCCTAGATCCTACATCTTCCCATAGTAGCATGTGGATGTGGTTCATTGTTCTGCAGAGTAAGCACATTTTCATACGCACGTTTCTTTGAAAGACACCTGCTGTTTTGTATACTTCTCAGTCTAAACCCAAGACAACATTATCTGAGGAAAGAGTAAAAAATCAGTTGAGGAGCAGCAGATGTTGAATTTTGAATTGCGCAATTCTTATGGAAGTCTGGGTTCAGCAGGTGGTTGATCAATATGCAAATTAACTATAGATTTAGTTGGGAGTGTGGTACTGTACTGTGTGTACACACATGAAAACTCCAGTTAAGCTAATAATACCTAAAAAGAACTATTTATTAACCTGCACATTTATCTCAAAGTTTCTATATTATGGGAAATTATTT
>NW_015776535.1:0-927 GCF_001515625.1 Sinocyclocheilus rhinocerous | reverse complement strand
TGTAAAGGCAACATAAATCTACTGGTTAGTCTCTGCTGTGCATTTACTCATTCGTCAGAGTGTTCACAGACAGATCAGTGGTATTATGATGTTATGGGGTGCTTAGGGCTGAAGTGAACCAACACTGTGAAAACATTCACATGTTCTTTGTTCTTTTGCCTGAGAAGGTTCGTTGCATAACCCCAAAATACTTTAGGCTTTAGAGTGCTTGTGTTCAGGCTTTAGGTAGAAATGGATTTCATTTCCAAGCCTTACCAGTGTCGTATCCAGTTTTAGCAACCATTAGCTTTAAATGTCTCTGTTAGGCCTGAACTCATCCACCGGTAATGGAGGAGCCACCCTGGCACAGTATAAAAGACATTGGTAACTTTGCTCTCACCCGTTCCCCGAGCTCCCACCAGACTTGTGACACTACCCCATTTATGTTCACTCCTGCCGACAACATGTCTTTAGTCTGCTTCCAGTGTAAAGATCTTATTTGTGATTGATCTGAACCGCCTGAAAGTGTACTTGGGTATCCGAGTCTCATGCGTGTTTTTGTTGTACCGGGTGATCCGAGATGAAAGGCTCTTAAAAGCTGTTTGGAAGTGAAGCCCCCTCGGTGCGGAGTGGCATAGGGCCTTCAGCGTTCAATCTTAATGGAGCTGAAATTGAACCCTTCTTCTCCCGCCCAGTTCCACAAATTCTACCGGCCCCAAGTTGCCATGGGGCCCCTTGATCAGATAACACCAACACTGTTCTGCTCACTGGCCCAAACCACACTGAAGGCAACCTTTGGCTCCAGAGCAGCACGCAGGCGTTTGAGCATCTGTGTGTTGTACACCGTCTAAACAGATTTTTAAAGGCGTGATGTTTATTTTAGAAATATTCCACCCTCAGCATCCATCAGATAAGACTGTATTACGTGTCTCTGACACAAATTGTTTT
>NW_015776534.1:0-926 GCF_001515625.1 Sinocyclocheilus rhinocerous | reverse complement strand
GTAAATGTAATTAATAAATATATCATTTTTGTTTTGTTTCTTTCTGTCTCGTTTTAAAACATTTTAAGCCAGCTTGATGCCCCTTGGAAGTTTGCTGAGGTCCCCTGGTGGGCTCGGCCCCCTTTTTAAGAACCAATGGTCTAAATCATTTATAATACCATTTCAACATAAATTGACATGTTCAAATAAACAATTTACATTTTATTTATTTATAAATTTTTTAACTCAGAAGTTTGCTCTGCTGGAGTTTCAGGAATGGGGTTTATAGTTTCTCAATGTGTAACATGAAAATGAAAATGTACCTGTACATATAATTATTAAATACAAATTGTATGAGGTAATCTCAATTGCATTTCCCAACATCCTCTTTATCACTGATGATAGCTTGATGTTCAGGGTGTCACTGACCACAAAAATCACAATTGCATCACACTGTGTGCTTGAATCATCCTCATCACCACAGGCTAACACTCAGGTGTTACCCATACTTACAGCATCGTCAGGTGTTTAAGATACTGTCTAACCATACACAATAGGTGAAAAAGAAAGATCTACATGATTAAACAGTACCACAAAGCGTGACCGCCAACATTGTGACAACTGCAAATCATCACTCAGCCACCAAAGTTGCAAAAACTAATGGTATGCCACACATTTTGTATTGTAGATAATGGCTGGTTGCACATCACTTCTTTTTCAAGAAAAATAGCACAGACCATACTTTTCTTTAAATGAATTCTTGCGCTGAAAGCAGCATATCAAGTACATGGAAAATAACTGTGAAGAAATCTTTGTCAAGTTCATTTGAAAAGGTGCAGAAGTAGAAAGAAAGAAAGAAAGGGCTGTGAATGTTGCCAGGGGCTGTTTTGAAGAACAATGCCACATTAAATTCCATCTCTATTAACTTTTGATATGAAGTGTTCCAA
>NW_015776533.1:0-926 GCF_001515625.1 Sinocyclocheilus rhinocerous | reverse complement strand
AATTAGTAAATCGTGCGCACGATTTATTTATTTTTTTCTTGCGTGTCATGTGCGGGGCTCCGTAACCATCAGCCTGGTTCCTTTGACTAAAACTCAGGATATTTCTATTGGCCTTTGGGTTATTGTAGTAAATAAGCTCTTTGACCATAACAAGTTTATGATTCTTATACCTTTTGTTCATCATGATAATATTCACAAATGAATACAACTAAAAATGAATTTTGAAACATAAATATAATCACCAAAAGAAGTAAAAAGCTTGAACGTAGGCTATATACGAAATTCCACATGGTCACATGACTTCAGCGTCACCACCAACTTCCAACAACTCTTTCAATCTTTGTGGAAAAAATAAAAAAAAATAAAAAAATAATTCCCTGAAGTTTGAGTCATAATAGTTTTCAAGAGTGAAATTATAAACACAATGAAGCTGTGAAAGTGGACTAGGGAGTAGAGTTTTCCTGTTTGGCATGATGATGTTTAATTTCCTGAACATCTCTGTAGTCCCACTTGTTGGCCTTTTTCAAGTTTAAAAAGCTTTACAAATTTAATGACTGATGTATTTTTGTTCTAGAAAAAACATGAAAATATATTGAGCTTGTGTTAAACACAGAACTTATTTCAGGTATTTAACCAAAAAAATGCTAACTCATTTCTAGGTTTTGGCCTACAAAAATGCATCATCCTTGCAGCACTCTATGCATTTGGAGGAAAACAATTACATTTTAAGAACATTTTGTGGTACTTGCCCACTTCAATAATAGTGGTTGCTAAAGGATTCTGAGTGATTTTAGCACATTGCTGTGTCTAAAGTCTACTGTGTAAAGGCTTGATATAACATGGTATTACTGTTGATTCACCCCATTTTTGAAAGTTTTTTTTTTTGCTGTGGGAGTGTTTTTGGCTGCTATTCCTTGGTATTTTAT
>NW_015776532.1:0-926 GCF_001515625.1 Sinocyclocheilus rhinocerous | reverse complement strand
TACCGTTGATAAATATCGATACCGTTTTATCGCCCAGGCCTAGGTGAGGTACAGTCATTATAGTCCTCCCTGTGTGTAAATGCACTGATCAAACTAATCAATACTAATTAATGGCCTGTAATCACTTTGCTTGCTATGTTGTTCAGATTTAAAGAGACAGTCTATCCAAAAATGAAAATTCTGTCATCATTTCCTCATGTTGTTCCAACAGTTTCAGGTTCATTGTATATGAACCGAAACTGTTTGGTTACAAACATTCTTTTAAATAGCTTCTGTTATGATCCACAGAAGGAGGAAAGTCATACATGTTTGGAAAGACATTAAGCTGAATAAATTATGACAGAATTTTCATTTTTTGGTGGACTGTCCCTTTAAACAGTGCATTGTTAAATTTGAGTAATATTGTGCATTTTTAATTAAAGCGCATTCGAGTTTGTACATGGCTCAAAGCAAAATCAAGACATCGAATGTTGTAATGTTATAAACCTGACATTACTCTATCCCATCATGCTGGCTTTGGAGACAAGTCTAAGTGACCTAGTATGAAATTCTTTCAAGGATATAATCCCTTTTCAAGCTGAATTTTATTTCACAAGACCCTTGCTGAACCATTCTATGAGAAAAAAATGAACAACAGCAGGGTCATGTTAAAATTGTTTAATATTATGCAAATCAGCATGTAATTATATTCAAAAATGAACACTTGTTTTGGGTGAGGCTGGTCATTAATGTTTGTCCATTCATTCCTCTGCACAAGTCTCCGTCAGACTTTAAAGGAAAATAATTTTTTAGAAGCACGGAAAGCAGAGCTTCTCGTGCATGTGCTGCGTTCCACCCAATTAGAAGTAAATGAGCTGCGAAGTGCAGGAAGGTGATTGGACCGCAGCAGGGCTGGCTGATAACTGGCCAGCGAGCTATTCAACAGG
>NW_015776531.1:0-923 GCF_001515625.1 Sinocyclocheilus rhinocerous | reverse complement strand
ATATAATATAAGATACGTAGAAATTAATATTGAGTATTATTACTTAATAATAAATAATTGTCTTGGTTAATCTTAATTGAGAAAATAAATTTTGTTTAATGTTCAAATGGGGTAATTTAATTGAATGTAATATATTAGTATAAAATTGTATTAAATTAAAATGTATTTACATTGAATTGTTTTTAAATATAATTTTATTTTATTAATGCAATCTAATATTGATGTATACTAATATACAATTATTTTAAGTTATATTATTAAATTAATATAAATTCATATTAACTAATATATGCTGTAAATCATATACAGCCTTATTGTAATATGTTACCAATATTTCTATATACTGTTTTTTTTTTTTTTAATAAAAGCAGTACAAATCAGAGCTATGACTGTGAAAACATATGGCCTCAGACATGCATTCCTATGGCTCTTCTTCGTAGGTGTGGTGTTCAGTCCGAACGCCAGAAAGCGCTCACGAGGGCCTGATGACGGACCCTCACAGCCCTCCCAAATACCGCGTAATCGGCACTCTGTCCAACTCGCCCGACTTCACCGAGCACTTCCAGTGTCCGCTGGGCTCCCCCATGAACTCAGGCCACCGCTGCGTGGTGTGGTAGGACCGTCACGCGCCAGACACAGACCAGCCTTTCTGGCTCTTTCTCAAGCACTCTTTTTTATTTATGTGCTCAGAGTTATTTGAGGAGTTGGGCTGAAAACAGGAGGATGAAGCGAGCACCTGCCAACGTTGATATATTTGACCCATATCAAATTCTTCTCCACCGCCACATCAGACTCTCTTTATTTATTTGTTCACTGACCTTGGGGGACATTAAGGGTCCCACCTTAAGGCGTCCCACGCTTACATGTGTGTGTGTGTGTGTGTGTGTGTGTGCTTCATACCTTGATTTACAACAAGCCTGATT
>NW_015776530.1:0-926 GCF_001515625.1 Sinocyclocheilus rhinocerous | reverse complement strand
TAGTAAAAAAAAATTTAATAATAATAGAAAATAGTTAATTTATAAAAAAAAAAAATGAAAATCAAAAAATGAAACATTATATAATAATACATTATTATTATTATTAATAATAATAATAATATAGGTGTTATTTCTAAGTAAGAAAAATATGCCTTTTAATCTAATCTTGGATATGTTTTGCATAAAAATTCATATTTAAATTTAGTCTAGCTGTATATATTTTTTGAACTGACAATGAAATAGGTTAGGTTTTACATGTACTGAATTTCTGAAGTTTATAATTAGCATAATACACATCCAAATTTAAAAGAATCCGGATTTGTCAACATTACAATAATAAGAAGAATAAATAAGGATAAGAATAAATGTATGTGTGTACGCAGCAAGTTTTGAGTCATTTCCTGTACCCAGGTTGGCAATTATATATGAATGATACCCCACTGAGGTAACTGTCTAAGCTAAGAAAGCTATTGTGTGGATTATCTGTACCTCCATGTCTAGTTTTTAGGATTGTACATCTCGGTCCACCTCCTGCTGTTAAATGTCAGCACACATTGTACTCGTACACAGGCATGTCAAGTCTCACGCGTGAGAGGGGCACAGCACTTGTCAGAGGTAATCTTCTACCGATTCAGAGACAAGAAACATTTTCCACGAAGTCCATCTCTCTCATGTGCTGTGTGTTCCTGAGTTAATGCTGCATTCTGCCAGTGAGGATGAGGGATTCCCAGTCAAGTGCTGACGCTAAGCACTAAAATCCTGAGGATTTGGCCCGTGATTTATGCCTTTCATGCCAATCCTGGTCGTGGAGTTACAGAGTTTTCGGCTCCTCCAGGTGATAGAAACCAGCAGAGAGTAATTAAGACTCAGGGCGGCTTCTGCTGCCACAAATCCTGCTCAGATGAGATCCACTGGACTCTGAGTCA
>NW_015776529.1:0-926 GCF_001515625.1 Sinocyclocheilus rhinocerous | reverse complement strand
TAACCCTAAAAATGTTACTCTCTCATTAAACTACCCATTATCTCTCAGGATGGAACGTTTTGTATCTGGCGCTCCACAAAGCACAGAGCAGCTTTGCCCCAGATACAGACATAAATCTGTGTCAGGATCCAGAGTTGGCCACAAATCCCTCTCCTTTTCTCCTACTGGACAAAAGTCAGCTTGACATCTGCGTGACTTTCAGCCAGCCTACATAATGCGTCTGGCCTTCAATATAATCCATCTGTCAATTTACATTTTCATATTCAGACATGCATATTGAAGGGAAGCAAAAGTATTCTGCACATATGCATCTTTCAATGCAAACCAGAATGTTTTACTACTGCTGACACTTTCCTCCGATTATTGCTGGACAAGAAAATATATTGACATTGCATGCTGAATTGTTTCAGATATTTATGGCCTGCTTGCTTGCATTCATGCCATAATCTGATTTGATTTATATATTTTCCTTTTAATTTCCTTATGTATTATGTGCATAAAGTATTTTATCAGTTTTCATAGTTGAAGCACATTGCACACAGCTTAGAGATTGTGTTTCAATATATCTGTACAAGTACAGTGTAATAGTAATATATAATGTTTTTTATTATTGTTATAGTAACTTGTTTGTTTGTTTTTGTTAAGGTAATTAAAATGCAATAGGGGAGACTAGTGCTAGTTGTTATAAGGGCTGTAGGTTTTGAGTGATACCAGACAAACATGCTTGTTTCCTCTAGCAGTGGTTTTGTATGTTGGATTCAAACACCTAGATCTCTTAAATTAATATAATTTTTGTGAACTCAGCGTATTTTAGTATTATTAAGATACTGTTATAGTTTTTTATTAAAAATTTAAAATATTCTAAATTGTGATTTTATTGTTATTGCTGAACAATATTTTGAATTGTTTTTATTTTACTTTTTTTT
>NW_015776528.1:0-926 GCF_001515625.1 Sinocyclocheilus rhinocerous | reverse complement strand
ATCCATTGGTGAACAAGTGATATAATGCTACATTTCACCAAATCTGATGAAGAACCAAGCTCATCTACATCTTGGATGGCCTGAGGGTAAGTAAATATTCAGGACATTTTTGGGTGAACTTTTCCTTTAAGTGCAGAAATTTTTGGAGAAGAACAATAGCAGAACGTTTGAGGAATATCAGTACAGCGCATGTGAAATGAATTCAAGGCTTTAGTTGATCTTACGATACTCTTGAACGGTTCGCTGTGCAGATCGTCTCTGTCCTGACTGGTCTGTAACTGTGACCGTGTAGACGCCGGCGTCTGCTGCTTGATAATCTCTGATCTTCAGTGTGGCTCCCTGTTGTTCCAGTGTTACTCTCCCATCTGAGACTTTATGAGGAAACTCAGCCAATGTTGAACTAGTCCCAGAAGTCTTTGCAACGTGGTCCCATGTCACTTTAACAACAAGTTCACCATCCAGCAGCTCGATTTGTGCCTGTAGGATCAGATTCTGGCCTTTGATTACATACAGCAACTGCTGGTTTGTGAAGCGGACGGACAAACACTGGCCACTCCAGAGCCCTGTCGTTACAAAATACATCATAAAACATACAGTCATATCTCGAATTCTGATTGCATGTGCTTGATGCAAAAGCATTTAACTGTTAAATCACAATCACATGGCTTTGAGTTGCTTTTATAAACCTGTCAACGGCAATATGAAAAACCAACATTCAATAAAAGTTTTTTAATATAATAATTATTGAAATAATATAGTTCATTTATCTAACTGCAGACTGTTCATGATTGCAAAGAAATGTAAATGTTAAAAAAGGAAATCTTTATTTAATTACTTACATAATTATTTAAAACAACAACAAAAACAAACAAACAAAAAACGAGACATTTCTTATTATTATCAATGTTGAAAACAGTTGTGCTGCT
>NW_015776527.1:0-926 GCF_001515625.1 Sinocyclocheilus rhinocerous | reverse complement strand
TTTTTTTATAAGTCCAGCTTGATTTTTCAAGTAGGTTTAATGTAATTCAAGTTGAAATTACTTATATAACCAAGTTGATTATACTTAAAACTTAAGTTCAGTTGCTGCCTTAAATTTTTAGATTTTTTTTTACAGTGATCATCAGTTGAATTTAATAGTTTAGGTTGTTAATTTTAACCTTTAATTTTAGTAATGTACCAACTGGTTTACCTGTATAATTTACAGTTTTTTTTTCTTAAGAAAAATTCACATGTACCTGAAATATTTCTGAATTAATCCGTATCATATTGATTCAAATTGAGAGCTTTTGAATCAGAATTTAATTGAATCATGAATCTGTCCCCATACCCAGCCCTTGCACATTATATACATATACTAGCATCTGCACTATTTGATTCTTATTACTTCACTATGAATGGATGGAAAGTTACTTCAGAAAGTTACTTGACATCAGACTTGAAGACTAATTAAAACTCAAAAATGATACTTTTCACCTTTTTAAAATGCTGTATTCTTCTGCACAGATGTTCTTAAAATTCTTCTGAAGAGCTTATTTATAGAGTGTTTGATTACAGTATATTTTTCTTCGTCAAAACACATTAGCCAGTTTCCTCAGTCCTCTCCCACTTTTAAGAAATCCTGCTGTGGTCATGGAACAATCTGAGGGAGTGAACATCGCTGCATGCTGACTCAAGAGACACTGAAGGCAAAAACAGGCCCTGAGGTCTGGACTGGTCCTGCATGCTCGGATGTTTCTGTGCAGTCGTTACTCCTTTTTTTGCTCTAGTCCCTCTCGAAATGGAATCCACTGGCTGTTGCTGTGGCTTTGCAAAAATAAATCATCTGCGGTGCTGGATTTAGCCACTAATGAGGTATTGATCTGTGAGGAGCCTTAACTTTTCAGGGGGAAGTAGATGGAGAAACTG
>NW_015776526.1:0-926 GCF_001515625.1 Sinocyclocheilus rhinocerous | reverse complement strand
AAGAAAGCGCCAGATGACACCGGAAAACCAGGAACAACTGGCTGGAAAGAGTGTATTTATGTCGAAAACCCCAGAGATAACTTTGAAACCTTCTATCAAAGGAAAAAAGACATCTTCTCTGAAAGTGTCTTTGTCCCCTGACTTGGAACAGTCCAGAGAAATATCTGAATCTCAGGCAATGGAGAAAGCTGCAGAAGATTTAAGCACCAAATCTACTAAAGTTTTAGAGACAGAAGACGATGATGACAGCAACAAAAAATCTGTTATACATAGAGTTAGGGATGTGAGGAAGTTAGTGAAAAACACATACAACCTGTCTTTCAAAGCATCAAATTCAACATCTACTGCAGAAGAGACAGTGATTCAAGGGAAAAGAGAGAAGCCGCCGCAAACTCCTCCAGCCTTGCACATTGAATGTAAAGCCATCAGTTGGAAGGACAAACAAACATCAGGCAGCAAAGCAATCCACTGTCATGATGAAAAACTGCCTGTTGACATATCAAAAATATCACAACCATGGGTGTGCGCAGAGACAAAAAGAGATGCTGACATCACTGAAATAACATCCAAAGGCTCTTCGCCAAAGACTGAGTCAAAACAAAAAGCACCATATTCTCACTCTACAACCACAGATGGATTACGTGAATCAGAAAGTATCAATAAAAGATCTTACATTCACTGTGATCAGAGTTCTAAGATGCCCCCTAGACCCCCAAGTAAGGAGCGAGAAGTTTCTGCGTTGGTGGTTGTACCGGATTGCACATCCAAGACAAAGACTGTTTCCCCTACAATCCTAGACTCTACTCAAATGACAGCTGCAAGCAGCAGCCACTCCGTATCCATGCTACTGAAAGAAAAAGGGATGCAGGCTGACATTGGAATGTGTGATGTTCTCACTGAAGGTGCAAGTGCTACAGCTAAACATG
>NW_015776525.1:0-926 GCF_001515625.1 Sinocyclocheilus rhinocerous | reverse complement strand
AACATTTCTGATTATTATCAATGTTGAAAACAGCCCAATATTTTTTGTGGAAACCGTGACACGTTTTATTTTTCATGATTCTCTGATGAATAGAAAGTTCAAAATAACAGCATTTATTAGAAATAGAAATCTTTTGTAACATGTCTTCACTGTTACTTTTGATCAATTTAATGCATCCTTGCCGAATTAAAGTATTAATTAATTTCAAAACAATAATCTTGCTGACCCTGAGTTTTTGAACAGTAGCATATATTTTTTTTAAATGTAGATTATGAACTATTTATCCCTGTCAGCCTCGAGGAAGATTTTGAGCGATCTTGTGCCCGGAGGTGAGAAACTGAGCCGGTTGGAGGAGGATGTGTGTTCGATTCCCCAGAGGCGGTGCATGCTGGGACACGGCTCCTCTCGTCTCCTCTGATCTCTCTCTCTGTCCCCTGTGGTCATGTGTCTGTTTTAGGACCTGCTCTGGCTTGTGTCTGTCAGTCCCTCACAAATCAAAGACATTTCATCTGCTTTACCAAACTCGTTATATTGCAACGAATATACGAACGCCAACGAATTGGCGTAGAAGCATAATGATGTCATTAAGATGATGATATGAAAACTGCTTTATGTGCAATTTAAATGTTTCTATACAACTCAAAAGCTTTTATTTGAGTCATTATATCTAAATAAATTTGGATTTTAATATTACAGTAATCTACCATCTGACAGTTCCCCGTGTAGTTAACCGCTTTAGTTGACTGATGCTGTGCTGTGCTGATATACCTCTAAACAAATCAATATAGAACTGAATCAAGAGCTTGTGATTCAGAATCGATTTGTGAAATATGTCAGTACTCAGATATATCCTAACTGCAAATATAGAGCAGTCTTTGCTAAAGTGCTGTAGATGGTTGTTCAGGTGTTGATATGCAGTTGCTCAG
>NW_015776524.1:0-926 GCF_001515625.1 Sinocyclocheilus rhinocerous | reverse complement strand
AAAAAAACAAGTATTTCATAGTATATCAATGATATTAAAATAACACTGCACGTAATCAAAATACTGAGAAATCAAACTGATTATGCAAACCAAATGCATAAGTGCACAAAAACACTTCAGACAAAAGATAAAAGAACATCAAGATTGTATGAAAATTAGCTTCATACTCATATACTTGCACATCCTTGACCTTAAAACAAAATCAACTGTATAAGTACATAAGCACACATATCATACATGAAACACCTGAATAAACAAGTGCTATAGATATTAACAGGAATTTAAGTTCTCAGTGCATCTGAATTCCCATTATCACTGCATGTATGTTTTCTCAACACTCCCAAAAATCCTCAGTACTCGGCATGATCTTCCACATGGAATAGTGGCGTGAACCCCCACACGGCCATTACCACAAAGCAGCTCCAGATGGTGGGAGCAATTGAGCAGCTCCCTATAAAAATCACAGGAGCTGAACTAAACTTTGTTCCTCCTCCTGGAGGTTAACACCAGTCATTAAGAATAAACTTGAGGAACAAAGCAGAGGTTCAAGTGGAATAATAAAACCATAAAGCCAGTGCAATTGTACAGGGCTATTTTCAAAACGCATAATACCAACACAGTTCCCAGTTGGTCTCTTTGGACAGAAAATGAGGGAAAAATCTAAAGCTAGTGTTCTGTGATGGTATGTAGAAATCAAGCTTCCGACTGACCTGGATGCAGCAATGATAGAAGCGTTAAGACCTCCGTAACAGGATAAAGCAACCGCAATAGGGATGGTCCAACTCATCACTCCCAAAGTGTGGTCTGCAAACGTCTGTGGGACGATTAGGAAACATTAGCTGTTACACTACAGACTCTACAGACATTATGACAGCACAGATCTATGAACTCACCACAGCGACAGCATCACTGGCGAGGATGGCACT
>NW_015776523.1:0-926 GCF_001515625.1 Sinocyclocheilus rhinocerous | reverse complement strand
TAAATGTATGGACTTGAATGGAATGATTTATCAAAATCCAAACTTTATTTCTATGAATGGTTTTGTCATCATCAAGACTGATCAGGGTCTCCAGTATCTTATTTCTTTGAACTCTTATTTATTATTTGTATATACAAAATGATTTTTGCTGCTTGTTAAATTTAGTTCATTACAATCCAAAATACCTTAAAAGGCGATGATCGATCCGATTCCAACAATATAAGACACTTGAGTCTGCGACTAAAGGTTTTAATAGTTATGAGCGATTTCATACTTTTGATCACTGTAGTGCCACCATCAGGCTGATCAGGGCAAGCCATTGTGACGCTGTAGACTGAGTACTACCATCCCTCCCAAGTTTCAAGTCTCTAGGGCTTGCGGTTTGGTCTGCCTGATCACGTTTAGGTCAAGAATGCTGATCCTTGGACATTCTAACAATTACAATATGGTTTTGAACCCCTAAAAATAATCCTTGTCTGTCAAGTCTGGTAAAAACTAGTTGCAGTTTGGAGGCTATAACAGAACTGTAACATTTGTGTCTATTAAGCATATTGTTCTATAATTCTGTGAGTTGTTAGTTTTAACAGCTTAGATTGATTAAAACGCTGCACTTCAGCCAATGGAGATGACTGTTTCTAATCTTACCATCTCTGATAAGCTTCTCTGGACATCTGTTTTAACTGGTCTATTGTTTCATCCTCACTGACATTTAGTTCATCAACCAAAGTGCCGAGAGAATTTGGTGTTAATCAGAAGTATGTTAAATGTGTTCATAATGTGAACTATAACATTCTTTCATGACTTTCAGTCCAAAAAGCAACATGAAAGTCACTTTTCTATGCAGTTATTTCATGTTGAGTAACTTTTTTTGTAAAGGTATTTTTATTTATATAGCGCTTTATACAATATTGATTGTGTCAAAGCAG
>NW_015776522.1:0-926 GCF_001515625.1 Sinocyclocheilus rhinocerous | reverse complement strand
ATCTAATTAAAAACATGGCCCTACAGAAATCTAGATGAATGTAAAATGGTGCCAGCACTGAAGTATTTTTGTTTGTGCTCCGGGTGTTGGCTCTTACTTTTCAGAGAAACGGTCAGTAAATAGTTTCGTTTCTGCAGCACAGAAAGCACTTGCTCCGCTGACGTCACGCGAGCAGCGCACCAATCAGCGCGCAGAAAGCATCTGCTCCGCTGACGTCACGCGAGCAGCGCACACAGACTGCGGACAGCGAGCACGCAGCACAGCTCCGCTCTCTATTACTGCACAAGGCAAGTTATGTACATACTTCATAAACAATGGGAATTCAGTGTTATGCTTTACACAGGAGAGATGTAAACATCATCAAAGTTTCCTCATTATTTTTATGAAGAGTTTAGACAGTCCATGAAGAGCTGGTCATTGCATTAAGTTGATTATATAGTGTTTTGTTGCAGTGAAATAATCGGCTCGTGATGGACGGGTGCGCACAGATGTGTAAATGTTTCCTGATCCTGTTTAACATCCTGTTCGCTGTGAGTATGCCTGAGATTTGATTCAGATTTACTCTTCTACCGGTTAAACACCATCTCCTTTGATAAAAGCATGCTATAAATGTTTTTTTCTTCTTTTTCTGTGCATATATATATATATATATATATATTCTGCCTGTATATGAACTTGTTTTATACTAGGTACTTGATTGTGTTGCAGTATGTGTATGTTTCAGGGTTTTGTGTTGCAATATCCTGTCTTGTCAAACTTCAAATGAAACGAAACTAAAGGCATGTGCATATGTAAATGAAGTGCTAGTGTTGACTGTATTTGCGTGAGGCGCAGTGAAGGCCGCTGGGGTTTCTGACAGCTGTGCTGTGTCTTGCAGCTGCTGGGGTTCGGTCTGGTGGCTCTGGGAATGTGGCTCCGCTTCGGCG
>NW_015776521.1:0-922 GCF_001515625.1 Sinocyclocheilus rhinocerous | reverse complement strand
GTGTGTGTGTGTGTGTGTGTGTGTGTGTTTGACAGAATGATTGAGTGCTGCCGGCTGGCTCAGTGACTGAGTGATGTGCTTCACAGTAACAGAGACAAACTGTGGCATTCACTTCCTCCCATTATATTCAGCAAAAGCTATGGATCCAGCAATGCAGGGGAATTAAATATCCTCATTGTGCTAATGATCTAATTGAAAAGATCAATCTATAAAACCTTCCTTAAAACACAAGTATTATTTAAAGAATCCCTCTGTATTGTCCAGGGCCATGAAGCCACCTTGCTGTAGGGAGGTAGAATAAAACTATGTAGAGGTAAAGCTTTTTTGGACTGGTAGATGATCGGCAGCTACATTGTAACATTTTGTGAGGCTACATGCAGTGCTGGGGGATTTTTGACATTCACAGCAGGGGCATTACAGAACTGCTGCTGACTCCAATGTTCACTGTTGTGTATACCATTACCTCTTAGTTGGAAAAAAAACATTTAAAAGGGGTATTACTATGAAACTGTGAATTAATACCCAAACAATGCCCAATACCCAATACCCAACCAGGGGGAAAAAAGGCCCAGATTTCAAATTTGTTCTAATATGTAAACCCAGAAACAAATTTGCCATTATCTTTTCAGTAAAAAAAGAATTCAGAGTACTATAAAAACATAGTGTGACAACTCTGACAACTCAAAACTTCCTACCCACTTACAAAGAAATACTATTTATTGAAAATTCACTGTAAAAAAATGATACTACTTTCAGTAAATTACTCTTCTTTCTAAGCCAATTAATAGGATTGAATATAGTCAGTCGGTTTAATTAATGCTTCCATAAACCTTCAAAAATCCTTTTTGAAAATAGGAAACTACCAACTGTAAACTTCTGCAAATAGTTTACTGAAGTTGTTGGTGACATCTGCACCACAGAT
>NW_015776520.1:0-926 GCF_001515625.1 Sinocyclocheilus rhinocerous | reverse complement strand
TATTAACCAATGACAGAGTAAGGATCTGGAAACCCCACCCCCGCATAACCTAACAGAGGAACGGTCATCTGGCTGTAGGCAGACGGGTAAGAGAGTGCTTTTCCCGGCTTGTGCTTCATCCGTTTGAGGATCGTGTGCTTTCTTGATCTTTACGCTCCAATGTCGGACTTTAAGAAATATAGCATTTTGGACATTACGTTTTGAAATTACGTGTGAGGAACATACCAAAATGATTCTAATGTAGTAACAACTGTCGCTGTTTAACGGGTTTATGAGATAGCAACCTGCACGTCACGGAAATTCTTGTAGCGGTTATATTAAAGAACAAATGCACTTATTTATTGTAACAATTTTCCCAAAGTTTGCACAATTATAAATGATATTAAATCGACCGGATAAAACACATTAGCTACAGTATATTTTATTTTCCCAGGCGATATACAACGTTGGTTGCACGGAATGGGATGCTCGCCTAAAATCCGAGTGCATTTGAAGGCGAAAAGGAAGGAAGGTTTCAAGCGATTTTTTTATCCAGTTTACGGACTGCCTACTGGAAGGAACAACGAGGTACTATCACCCATGGCAAAACAAGCGCTTTTTTTCTTTTCTTTTTCTTTTCTTTTTTTTAAATATATGCCTGCAACAAACTCAATAAATCGAGGCATGTTCAGGGTGTTATGTAGCCTATGCACCTATTTATGTAGCCAATAAGAGCAAGTTTCATCTGGTCTCTCTCCTTATTTCTCAGAACTGTTCACGATTAGTTCACGTTAAATCGACCGACAAGGTACAGCAGAGTAACAATTTGAGCTTTAAAGCTCCATAAGCTGTAGTGTACCTTTAAGAGGCTCGTCAACAGATCCTTGATTAAGTGGGACTCAGTTTGTTAAAGAGCGCTTGGCGCCAGTCGGCTGGAGTCCCACAAT
>NW_015776519.1:0-926 GCF_001515625.1 Sinocyclocheilus rhinocerous | reverse complement strand
AAGCTTGATTTGACAGGTTGAAGGAGGGACATTTGATGTCGGCAGAGACTTTGGGATGGTGGCAAAGGAGGAATCGAGGTTAGCTTAGCAGAGGCTTCTGCTGTCAAAAAACATTTTCTTTGCCACAATCTATATTTTACAAAACCCTGAAAATACAAGTGTGAAGGACATCTACACTGTGCACACACACACTGTATTTTTGCCTTGTTTTCCAGGAAAAGTTTCTGAACATCATTAAAACAAAGTACATTTACTTGAGTTGAGAAGCCAAATTGCGTAAAAAGCTTGTGAAGTAGATTACTTCAAATCTTAAAGTATATTGTTGATCATAAAATTACTCGCAGATAATATATATTCATTTTAATGTATTAACATAATATAAAAGGCCACTTAATAGTACATAAACGAAGACAATTTCGTGACTTTTTTAACACACTTAAGTACACTTTTAAAAGGTGTGCTTTGTTGCAATGTCAAATTATAAGTTTTACTTTAAAAGTCAATGTTTTAATAATAATCGTGCAATTTATTATGCAGAAATCAAGAAAATTTGTGCAAACCACCAAGCGTCGGTCTTGTGTTTTTTTAGAGAATATATCTTGAATTAAGTTTATTTTTGGCCCTTTTCTTGCTCATGTATTTTGTTTTGATTTATGTGTAAAACAAGAAAATATGGGGCAAGAAAAATAAACAATTCAAGATACATTTTCTAAAAAAAAAAGAAGATTATATCTTAAGCAATTTTGTTTTTTCAGTGAATGTATCTTGTTTTAAGCACATACTTTGTAGAAAACAACCCAAAGTTACTGATAAAGAAAATGATTTCCACAGTGTAGATCAAACCCTGATGTCTAGATAGAGAACAGCGCTCTCATTTTCTCTCCCTGGCTCGTGCCTTGGTGGATTTTGTAAGTACACAAACGAAT
>NW_015776518.1:0-926 GCF_001515625.1 Sinocyclocheilus rhinocerous | reverse complement strand
CAGTACTGAAGGTGAAGTGTCCCATCTGTTACCTGTCTAATGGAGAGGGAGAGGGCGGGGATAATCAGCACTGACCGAGTCGTTTAAACTCCAGCAGGGAAGCAGGGAGGAGGATAAGTGTCATTTCCGTTTAAGAAGATTAAGAAGAGCTCGCTCTCCATCTGCAGTCTGCCTCACACATCCAGTGATGTTATAATGACTAAATCATTTTTATCTTGATTCAAATCGCGCGCTGATGACCCGATTGACTGTAATGATTTCGCTGGGGATAACGAGCAATGCTGGATTGGTTTGGCCTGGATCTGTGTTGAATTGGCATTGTGAATGTTAGAGCTGAAATGCTTTACTAGAGGAAATGAAGACGCGACCCACAGGAAATACCTCTAACGCCGACTGGATGGGCTCCCTGTGCCCTGCCCTCACATCCATGCCCCTCAAGCACCTGGCGGTTCCCGGTGAGAGAATGTCTTTTCCCTTTGGACATTTAACTGAAATTAAATTAAATACTAAAGTGTAGGTAAAAGTAAAACGAGGTATTATTTTCCATAAAGCTATATGATTTGTTACATTGCAAAGATAGCACAGAGGATCATGTATAAACAGTGACTTGTACTATGTGTTAATACAGGCATTTTATCATTTTTTATTACTTTCATTTTCATTTTCTTTCCCTTTTAATAATCTTTTTTGGCCTGTCCCTAGCCCTATTTCCATTTTCTTGCTGTATTAACAACATTTATATTAATATTTCGATAATTTATTATTATTATTATCATTATTGTTGTTAGTAGTAGTAGTAGTAGTAGAAGTAGTATTTAGTAATTATTACATTAATTGTTCGGTTTAATTAAATATATAATTACATAAATATAAAAGTTTGTATATAATTATAAATATATAAATTAAAAATGTATATAAGAATATAT
>NW_015776517.1:0-926 GCF_001515625.1 Sinocyclocheilus rhinocerous | reverse complement strand
TGCCAATTTTATGCTTTCCGTGTTGGGATTTCCAAGGAGAACATCTTAAGCATTGATGGATGCTGGGAAAAGCAACTTTATTGACAGAGGAAGTTTGAATGATTTATACACTTTTGTGAGAGTTTTTTTTTTTGCACATCTTCCGAGGTAAACAGACCTCTAGACGTTCAACAAGCAAATGGTAAGGCTGAAGCTCGTTTTCCTGAATGGGTCTTTATCGTATGACACCCAATGTAAACTGTGTTTAGTTTAAATATTTGAAGTGATGCTAGAGCACCTTGAAAATGGTAGTGAAAGAGATATGCATTCTGAAGTGTGCTGACAGTTCATGCACCTGGCTTCTTTGACATGCTTGTTTCTGTGAAGAAGGGCGTGCTTGAAAATCGCCACCGCATTCGCTTTTATTGTCTCTTCACTCCCTGCTGATTCAAAGTATGTGCGTGTGAGATGGTTAACACTTTTGAAGAAAACATAAATGCACAATTGCACCACAAAAATCCACGTAAATTCCCTAGGGAGGCAATACGCACACACTCTCACACCTCTAACAAAGCCAAAGATGTTGATGAAATTTACACTTGCACCCCAAAGGGAGTCTGGTTTTCTCTATTTAGGGAGGACAGCTAGTCGACAGCTTCCGAATTATTCATCCATTACCAAAGAAATGCCTGATCCATAATCACAGATTACCAACTAAAGACAAAGTCTTAATCCTGTGTTTTTAAATCACGCATTTTGAAATGCAACTATCTGAAACTCATCCATTTGCCTTAGATTTGTGTGCCAGCTTCATAATCCAGCAAGTCTGGACATGAGACACATCACTCAGCAACGTTATTCATTCCATATTGCTATCCTCGATCACGATTCGTCATCAAACAGGGTACTTGTGTATTGTGAGGCCCTTTAGGCCACTAGAGACAAAC
>NW_015776516.1:0-926 GCF_001515625.1 Sinocyclocheilus rhinocerous | reverse complement strand
GTGAGCATAAGAGACTTCTTTCAAAAACATTACAAAATCTTACCACCCCCAAAAGTTTGAATGATAAGTTATAACAGTTGTGAAGTATGCAGCTTTTCTGTGGAATTATTAACATGATTGCTAAGGCCGGCACTGGATAGGGATTGTAGACATTGCAAACGTTGGGTGTGCATGCAATGTGTCCTACACCGTTACAGACATGAATAAACATCACATCATGTTGAAAAAAAGGTGTATTATTACTTGTCTAATCTCTGACAATTTCACCTGGTGGACAAAAATAATTCGGAAAAATTCCAGTTGACTTGCTATGAAAAGTTACCTCTAGACTTGGGGCCAGCAAACAACCACCTGCAAAACTTTAGCATCAGGGAATTAGCTTGGTCAAGCTCCACAGAAAATGTAAAAAGTTTCTTTTGAAGACCTGTTACTGTTAATCTAAATATGCTGCTTTTCTTGCAGTATCGGGGTCCTCCGGTGGCCTACATCCAGCAGGTCCTGGTCAAGGCAGCAGTTTCACCATGGGACAACAGTCTGGTTCCTGTGGATGTGTTCCGCTCTCCCCTTGGGCGCGTTTTCAGTCTCCTGGAGGAGATCAGAAACCACATTTACACAGACAGGTCTAAGATTCCCCCCCTGGCTTATTAGCTCATGTTGATTGATTTCAAACCATTTCTGTTCGCCCTTGTTACCACACATTTCTCAACCTCATTCTTTCCTGTTTTTCTCACTTCTCTCTTCTCAGAAGTTTGGAGGCACTGTGCTTACAGGTAACGGACCTGTTGCCAGGGTTGCGGCGCATGCAGGCGGTCCTTCCAGAGCACGGCTGCCTGCTGGTTTCCCCTGGCAACTATTGGCAGAACCGGCATGACCTGTTTGATGCAGATCCAGACCTCCTGAAGACAGTCCACCAACATGAACCCAAA
>NW_015776515.1:0-926 GCF_001515625.1 Sinocyclocheilus rhinocerous | reverse complement strand
CCTCTTTTATTTTTTATTCAGTGGCGGAAACGGGCTTCCATATATTTTAGTTCAACTAAATGAAAATTAGAAATGTTTTCAACTAACTGAAATAAAAAGTCTACTTTTTTATATTTTATTTCCAGTAATGAATTTTTGTAGTTTTTGAATTTTTATAGTTGATTAATAACAACCCTGACAACATACAAGATGTACAGGACATATTATATAATAAATCAACAGCATGTACAATTTCCTCATAATATACAGTGCATACTGCCACATTAAACGGTCACAGAACATGTTACTTACTGAAGTGATCTGTCAAATTCAGGTCTTTCCATTTTATTAGGGCTTCATAAAAATAGGTTTCTACCTCCTGAGAAAATAAGCAGCAGAATTTACCACATACACATTAGCTACTATAATGTGGCTATTAAATAGTTATGTTATCTGATATAAACAAGATTAATACCTCTGTATAACTTCCAGTCCTGTCAATGCGATGAATGACATCAATGTTTACTTTTGCGAGCCTCTCAGAAAACGTCACAAACTGGAAAATAAAAGTAAAAGTATTGATGCATCAAAAGACATTATATCTGGAAACTTATTTGCATTAAACGACGTGCATATTCAACTTTATAAACTAAACATTTTAAAATTGAAATTACAGATGTGTAATACGTAAAACGCATTTCGTTTCGCTATGTATATGAAATAAAACATAGTAATGTTTGTCAGATGCATGAGCAGCAGTTTCCAGCATGCGTTTCACCGTAAACTTACGCGGTACGTGTTTTCTGATTTATGAGATGGGGGCTTGGATTTGAGCTTCATTTTGTTGTATTATCAGACCTCCAAATACAGAATTTATGGATACCCCGTGATTTAAAAGACAAAATACGTTATCAATGACTGTGAAATTGTTGACACGCATGCCGTAT
>NW_015776514.1:0-925 GCF_001515625.1 Sinocyclocheilus rhinocerous | reverse complement strand
CTGTCTCCATTTACTCATTGTTGTTCTAAATCTGTATGAATTAAATTCTTCTGCTGAACACAAAAGAAGATATTTTGAAGAGCAAAACAGCTGTAGGTCTCCATTGACTTCCATAGTATTTTTTTTTTAAATTTATGTATTTTTTTTCTATAGAACTATGGAAGTCAATGGTGACTATTTGGTTACCAGCATTCTTCAAATTATCTTCTTTTATGTTCCACAGAAGAAAGAATCACAACAGTTTGGAACAATTTTAGGGTGAGTATATGATTTTTTATTTTTTTGGTTGAACCATCCCTTTAATGATTAAATGACAATGAAATAATAATAATAATATTAATAAAAATAAAACAATGTTTTGCTTTTCAACCATTCTGCATTATGTGGCTGTTACTGTTTCTGAATTATGGATTTCAAATTTTTCAGTGTCCTTTTTGGTCACATCAGTAATGCATTTTAAAATAGAGTTCAGACATTTTTCTGATGTCTGAACGCTACCTGTTTATAATTATATATACAAAGTGTTCGTATAGTATTTATTTCTTTTATATACTCTAGTAATTCCACAACAAAACTTTACTTTGATCCTGTTTTGAAGCCGTGTGATTATTTTATTTCTAGCTTGCATCTGTGTTGCTGATAAATTGAGAAATGTTATGTTTTTCAAATGTCATATTTATGAAATATTTATATTTAGGCTAAGACTGCAGCAATGAGTAACAAAATGATGTATGAACATTGGGCAAGCCTCGTTCCATGCGGACATGTGTGTGGCCTTTTTAAGGTGTGGTTTTTAAGGTCAATTTTTGCATGCATGGTCAAACTCCAGTTTTTATTATTTTGCTTTGTGCCTTTGTACTTTTTTTCATTTTATTTCTAGTTAGCTTTATTTTTCAGTTTTATTCTTTGAAATGTCAGTTCTTCA
>NW_015776513.1:0-926 GCF_001515625.1 Sinocyclocheilus rhinocerous | reverse complement strand
CCCATAAACATATGTTGGCAGGCGCACACAGGCACGCACTTGCCACAAATGGACTCGACTTCCCACTGTAGCGTTTCTGTGGGGTCAAACGATTAGTTTAAATCCATTTCGAAATGGGAAATAAGCTCTGAGATATTACATGTCAGCCTCAACCAAAATTCAAAAACCTTTTTGAATTGAATACCTTGGAAACTCCTGCTAACTATTAACTAGTTGAGAATACGGCACCCACAATCGCCAATAAAGTACTTAAGCGGCGAGTCGCGCGGCAATTCAGGTTTTGCCCGGCTCTTTTTCGAGTCAAAGGAATAAGGCTTACTGTAATCTGCACTGGCAGCGCCGTATGTTATTATCGTGTCCTAATTAATCTTACAGGAGGTGTAATTCAACTTCAGATTAGGCCCATACCTCACACAGATTAATTAATGTCTCTAATCAGCAACAGCAAAATTAATTTTGCCCTGATTATGCACGTTTGAATTTGCATGTGCTTAAAGCAGGCTCTTTATTTCATTATGATATTGAGCGCAGAATCTCATGCACACACACACACAAAACAGGTTAGGCTGCCGTAAACGGACATGCACTAGTACACACTACTGGATGAGGGCATAATCTGTGTTATTCACTCGTGTTTTGGCACACACAGCACACGAGGCGCATGTACACACACGCTTGCAGCGGTAGCCAGGAGCTGTTTGCAGTAGAGTGTTATTGATGGGGCTGTGGGAGTGATGGAGAGAGAGATGCTAAAGAACAATGCAGCAGATGCGCTGACAGTTGTTCACAGGCAAACTTGTGCATGTTTAATACCACCCCAGTTGATCCTGGGCCTTCTGAACACAGGAGAGCACAGCTTCCATCCAGCGTGCATGTGTGTTTGACAAAGCCATCTTTGCCCCCGCAGCAGCACATATGAGCGGCCC
>NW_015776512.1:0-926 GCF_001515625.1 Sinocyclocheilus rhinocerous | reverse complement strand
GGCCAGACCCTCCTCCAGATCCTACACACACACACACACGAGGCACTGGGTTAATGGACGGTTGACCTGTGAGTGTGTCTAACCGATAAACAGGAAATTGCCACTGCTCTTCATATATATGAGGGCAAGAAATGCGTCTGACCTTAATTTGTGTCTGAGGACAATTTCACATTCAACTCGCCCTCTTTCAGCACTTTCAGACCCAGAAAGACATTGTACACACAGACGTTTTCCCCAAAGCTCTCCCTGACTGTGAAACACACTTAACAGTGCATGAGTCTAATGAGCAAATGTCCTTGTTTGAGTTTTCAGTCTGTTCACTGCAGAGGAAGAGGCCACTGTGACTCTTCAAAACACTCATGTCACACATCAGTCTAACAAACACTGGCAGTTTATTTTGCTTGCATGAAATCATTTTTCTTTCATACATTTAATTGTGAGTTAGAAGTGCTTAATTATCATATAATTATCATACAATTAACAATTAGCATCTCGCAGCATGATCACTGATCTCAATTAATTAACATTGACCTCCCTCTATATTTATGTTCTGTGATTTTTTCTGCCTTTTCCGTTCAGAGAAGGACATTTTGTTGACATTTACATTGGCACTAATGCATGTGGAAGATGCTTTTATTTAAACTGACTGAATTGTATTCCAGCTACAGATGTTAAGGGAACTGAACCCATGAACGTGTACCTGTAAGCGCAAAAATAACATGCAAAGAAGCAAATGAACGTTTAAAAAAATGTTTTATTGTAAATGACCCTTGCTGATGGTAAATGCATTCTATCTATCCATCTGTCAAACAAAAAATATATCATGTTTGCATATCCACTGACAAATTGTACCATAGTGGAAATGTTTCCATCAGAAGCTTATCACAGATTCATAAAATTAATTGAAGGTATTCATATATAATATG
>NW_015776511.1:0-925 GCF_001515625.1 Sinocyclocheilus rhinocerous | reverse complement strand
TAAATCAGCCACGCCTTTAATTTCATGAGTTATGCGCTTTATATGAGACTATACACACACTCGACTCTGTAAAGGCCATGATTAGCCTCAGAGCTCATTCATGTGTCGATACTCCTCTCACACTGTGCTGGAAAGCGTCTAACTGTTTGCTATCGTTAGCCCTGAATCTGTGATCAAACTAAATCCTATGCCATGTAAACACCATGGTACGTGAATATAATAATCGTGGTATTCATAGTACCATCACTGTGCCATGGTGCTACCACTACAACAGTGTTTAGGAAGAAGAAGCAAACGTTGATACAGTAATTGTACAAACATATTCATTTGTGCTGTAAGTTACTGATTGTTTTGCCAGTCAAATACTATTTGTTATAAACTGAGGATTTTAACAGTGGCAATTAAGTTCAAACCTACACAGTGTTGTTTATCCTGAATAAATAAACACAAATATCATTGAACTCAAACTTTGGAATGTAATAACATTAGCATAAACTTCATATGCCCAACAATATGCTAATATTTTGTTTGACATGATATGATATCCGCATTTTTAGCACATTTTTATATTGGTACATTTTTGTGCTACACTACTTTTTTGAAACTTTTTACTAGTTTCAAAAATTAGTCCGTAGAACACTGCAGTATGTGTTTTTATTTTGTTTGCTATTTTAGTTTTTTAGGCTAGTGCTTTTTGCTATTGTGTTAATTGTTTCTTTTTTATGTTGATTAGGCCTATTTTTATTGTTTTTTGTTTTAGTGCATAGTTGTCTTGCAATAATTTTAGTTTGAGTCATTTGCTATAGGCTTTGTTTAGCTAATTATTTGGGTTACTGCATGGTTTGAATCTCTAGTGGTTGCTGGTGGTTAATTACGATCCACCCTTAAAGGCAGAGTAAGTGATTTTTCAAAAACACTTTAGAAA
>NW_015776510.1:0-926 GCF_001515625.1 Sinocyclocheilus rhinocerous | reverse complement strand
GATAGGTTGGTGCACAAAGGCCACAGGTTTGGTTCTCAAATTGGGAGTTTTAGAAATTGCTTATTTTTAAAGAAACTAACAGTTTGAGACATCCCATAGACTCCAATGGATTTATAATGTAGATATGTATGAGAAAATGTCAGCAAATAAATAAAGGCGCATTTACAATAAGAAACTGTGGAAAGCAGCATGAGAATGAAACTGGAGCCAAACTTTTTGTTTATTTATTTATTTTTAATAATTTTATTTATATATATAATATAAATAAATTATGTATTTTGTATATATTTATTTTGTATATTTAAAAAAATTAATCTTATTTTATGCATATGAAAAAAGAATATAGCCACGGCATTTTTTCAAATATAATGCAGCATTTATTCCAGAACATGTTGAAATGAAAACATATTTCTTTAAATATTTAAAGTGGGCCTAAACAAAATATCTGAAAAATATTGTATTTGCGCACAGAAGTGGCCCGGCTTGTTGGCAAATGAGATGCAATATTTGGCTGTGCAGACTTTTGCCCATATAATTTGTGGCTAAGGGAAATGCTCAGTTATGCACAATAATATGCATACACTTCTGTAGTTTGATTCAATGTTCTAGTGCAAATTGATCCAGTTTTGAAACTCATGTTCTCATATTTCCCTGTCCTGTAGGTGAAAATTTCTATTGCATGTATGGAAGGACAGCAGAAAATTGTTAGCACAGCTGAGCACATGTAAGAATCTTTATTTAAAGCAGTAAAACTTAAATGTCAGTATCGTTGCTTTAAGAAAGCACTGCTGTTTTGGGCAGATTTGGCAAGAACATCATGTTGGATGACACACATGGCTATTTTGTGATTGGTGGAGGTAAATTCATATGAGGCATTGAAGGATATTATGGACCAGCTACATACTATCGTATACAGGGGCTCCCAG
>NW_015776509.1:0-926 GCF_001515625.1 Sinocyclocheilus rhinocerous | reverse complement strand
ATGGCATCCTGTTGGGTCTGTTTATTTCTGTACATGTGGACCCTGGTGGTCCCCATGCTCTTCCCAAAGAGATTCCAAGCCTAGAAACCCTTCACACATGATCCAGTATCACCACTGTCCATTTAAAACTACTGTGTGTGTGTTTGTGTGAGAGAGTGTTTTGCTTGTTTTTACTGTTTTTTTTATTATTTGTTTTAATAGTTGTAGTATAGTAATGGCTTTTGATTTCTCAAAAGCTGCTTATGTTTTATGTCTTTAAATAGGTTGTCATGGAAATTTGTTACAGAAATCATGTTACGGTTACTCCCATGCTGATGTAGGGCTCTTGTTTTCCTCATAACATGAAGGTATGAAAACAAAGCATTGCTCAGGCTCACACGTCACCTGTCTTGCTTGTTACACTTTTATTTTGGTAGCTGAAGAATTGTATGCAAATCAACAAACCATCTGTGATTTTCATTCATTTATTTGTCTGCCTTTTTAAAAGGTCTTTTCATTTCAGGGTGTTTCACTAAGGTAACAAGACTTCCTATTTGAGTAAATGTACATATTTATTTGATAGAAATATCTCTTCTCAGTAGGTAGGAAAGTGCTGCCTTGCAAAACCAGAACACTATACCACCAGTTGCACTCTTGGAAACATGACCGAAACCAGCTGAGAAATTAATGTGCAAGATTATCCCTGTACATATATGTGAATAAAAGTACTCATATGAGATGTCATGTTACTGCATTTATTGAAGCACCCTAATAACTTCCTTATAAGACCACACCAAAACAATATTTCCAAATAAGTCCGCAACATTCCTCAAGTTTCCTATCTCTCGGCTTCATCTTAAATCTCAGGTAGTGATGAATTCCACATGCTGTTTCCAGTGAATCACCATTGTAAGGAAAGCATGTGACTGCCATTCCCAGTAAATGTT
>NW_015776508.1:0-926 GCF_001515625.1 Sinocyclocheilus rhinocerous | reverse complement strand
AAAAATAAATAAAAATGAGAAATGTTGCTTTTAGAATCATTGATTTACTCTATTTTTGTTAATATTTTGAATTAGATGTTACATTTTTTACTTTTTACATTTTCTGTTTTGATTTTAATTTTTTTAAGTTTTAGCATCTGTTGTGTGTTCTTTGTCATTTTTTAGTTTTTAATACATCTATGAAGCTTTTATTTTTTCTTATTTATTTATTTTTAGTTTTAGTTATTTTGGTACTTCAACTCAAAATGAAACTGTGAATTGTTGCTTCTAGAATCAATTATATATTGATATATAATTAAATTTATTATTACATTTTATGTTTCTATTTTCATTTTAGCTAAAGTTTTAGTATTTCTGTTTTTTTTTTGTCTTTTTTATGAATCATCTCTTTTTTTGTCTATATAGTTTTTATTAGTTTTAGTTTTTGCTTTTAGTTTATATAGTATCAGTTATTTTAGTACTTCAATGTCAGCTAAATGAAAATGAGAATTGCAGTTTAAAAAAAAAGTTTCCTTTTTTTAATGTATATTTTATTTTCATTTATAATGGTTTTACTTTTAGTCAGTGATAATAACCCTGCAGAGGACCAGCCCAAAGTCAGCTATATTCCAGCTGTAAATTCCTCCTTAGTAAATTCCATCACTAAAAATGGCAGAACTTCTCTTGCCGTAAGAACTAAGCCACTTTAGTGGCTACCTAATCCACTACCGCTGTGCCGAACGCACCATTCTTTGAGTTTTTCGACATAACTCGGCCCTTTTGGTTCAGATCGATTCTGTCACCAGCTCTGAGACTTACAGCGCACGCAGCCTCTGTCACGGGCTTTACAATCACTAATCCAGTCGAGCAAAAACACATCCAGGAGAGCTGCTCTTTCTCTGTCACTGCCAGCCACATGCTGATCACTCACCGCTAAAATATAACCT
>NW_015776507.1:0-926 GCF_001515625.1 Sinocyclocheilus rhinocerous | reverse complement strand
TCTGTGTTTCAGGTACTGAATAGTGCACCACCAATGTTTTGTTTCGTGGACTTAACCCTTATTGTGGAAGATAATACCATGGCATTGGCATTGCACATTTTGGTAATTTTTCATTAGCACATATATTTTTCTGAATATAAAAAGTTGTATCCCAAGGGTGACATGTGAAATGGAGTTTTGAGAGAACCCGGTAAGACTTTGTGCCCTTTTGCCTCATTCAGGGGTTCCCCAACTTTTTTTTTTTTTTGTCAGCTGAACCCCTTAGACTTAAAATGTTTACTTGAGATTTTAAGTTAATATTTCATTAATTTAACAATTTTGCATAACCTTATGTTGGTTAATGACATGCAAGTCAACAGATAAAACATTTAGTCTTTTTAAAGCAAATGTTTTATTTTGAAAATTGTATATATATATATATTTATATATAGGGCTACACAACTTTTGTTATATTGCTGTTTGAACTGTGATATGATTGTAGCTGGACTTTAAAGTGGACTTAACCCGCAATTTATATGTGTCTCAGTCCACATTATTCACTTTGGTGTTTTTAGGAACCCATTCAAATTCAAGAAAATAATAGTTATTATTATTATTTATTGTTATTTGTTATCTTAAAACAGTAAAGTATTTCTGTTTTCATTTTTTATAATTAAGTTTACATTACAATAGCCTACTGTAAATAAAAAAAACAATGCGATACTATTATGATTTATGTTACACATTTGTATGTCTTAAATTCTCCTTTCAAACTTTTAAACCCTTGATCTTTTAACATTTCAAATTGAAGCTTTTTATTTCGGCAGAATACTGGTGAAATGCTGTAAACCTGTTTATAAAAAATGTTGGAAATTATGTGAATGTGTAAATAAAATGAACCTAGCATACATGGTTTCCAAATGCACGTTAAACTAAGCACACACACA
>NW_015776506.1:0-925 GCF_001515625.1 Sinocyclocheilus rhinocerous | reverse complement strand
ATAAGAGTCCTGCAGACTCATTGGACTGAAGCCACCAAAAGAAAATGCTTTAAAAGTCATTGTCCAAGAAAAGTACAATCTCTCCAACTCAGATTTCAGGCCAACCTGACCGCGATCAGAGGCAGGTGGGCAATTCATCCAAGTCTAAACATGCAACCGAGTGGGAGCACGTAAATTCAGGCATTATTAATGTCCAGGGCCTGCTGTTCATCAGATGATTGACAGCCCTCTGTGTGTACAGCTGGAAATACACAGCACACTTTTATTGCTGTTTTTGCACAGTTGTACTACACATCCAACCACATACAGTACATAAAAACATTGAGAGTCTGATACCATTAAAAAGCTTGAAAGTCTCTCTTTCTCTCGAAGCACAACAGGCTTTGGCTAACATATTTTAGCGTTGTTTGACAGTGGCACACAGTGCAGGGGGAGGGATGTGTAATTTAGAGAAACAGCCTGTGCCAAGGATATGGCATTTAAAGAGTACATTCGGAACTGCCCGATTTACGGTAGCTGACTGCTCACTGACCACAGAGCAGCAGGACAATGACTGATCCAGCTCTGCTATGCACATCTCAAATGGCAGAAAGCACTCATGAAAACATCTCTATTTCATTTCAATCTTCAAAACTGTAATATTAAGCTTCACCATTAGATTTTATGTTGTTTTAGTACATGCTCAGAAAAAAAGGTACAAAAGCTGTCACTGGAGCAGTACCCTTTAAAAAAGTACTAATGTGTTCCACCCAAGTGACAGCTTTTGTACCTTATTTATTTATTTATTTGTTGTGAGAGTGTAGTAAATATTTTCATACATACACAATTTTGAATATGTGTAGTTGAGGCATAACAATTTATATTTATGGTTGCAATATAAATTAATAAGGTAAATTGTATATTTTAGGTCCTGTATAATAATATA
>NW_015776505.1:0-925 GCF_001515625.1 Sinocyclocheilus rhinocerous | reverse complement strand
ACTTCTAATGTGATTACCTAGATTTGCTACAATAAAAACACCACAGGACCATTGAATTGTTTTTAAAGGCATTTAATTTGTTTCAACAACTTCCAGAGTTTTACAAAAGTAGAAAAATGAAGAAACAAGACAAGAACTTATCATAAATGACAATTCTGTCAAAACATATATTAACATTGAGAGCTCTGCAGACAGTTGTGTTTGTTTGTAGTTGTTCTGTACTTGAGCAGCATTTGGTCTTCATATCTGTGAAAATCAAACAAGATTCAGAGCTGGTTGCAAAATACCAGATTAGTTCATCTTGAGAAAACAAGTTATAGAAAATACATTTAGAGACAATTAAAAAAATATTTGGGGTGTTTTCTGTCTTCCTAATGCTCCAGTAATTAATCCCATCATGGTTGTAGATGACGGTAAAAGACAATAATTTTGCAAAGTATTATGTATAGTGCTTGACCGACACTTATTTTATTGATGGCCATAAGTGATGCAATGAAACAGAATTATTTTCCATTTACTAAATTAGAAATAATTAATTGTAAAATTAATCAATATGAAAAAAATACTTGATTAAAAAAAATCTGTCTTTTGCAACTTCTTGATCCTACAGTATTATAGTAATGCGCACTGGAAAACATATCTTCTGAAATACAGAGCAAGTTTTACACACAGCACACAGTGACATATGACTTAAACTGGATACAGCGCAAAGTGATATATCGGCTTTAGAAATAAGATTTAAAGATAATCAGATGTGACAGTTCTAGCAATGTAAAAAAAGGGGAAAAAAAGCTGCTTCCAGTGCCAAAACAGAAAATTAAATCCAAACAGAAAAAAACTAATCGGCCGATGCTGATCATTTAAAAATGCCAAATATTTGCTGATATACAGGTGCATCTCAATAAATTAGAATGTCATGGAAAAG
>NW_015776504.1:0-924 GCF_001515625.1 Sinocyclocheilus rhinocerous | reverse complement strand
CTCACACTCACTCACACGCTCACACTTACACACACACACACACACTCACATTTACACACACACACACACACACGCACTCACTGTTTTCCTGGGAGGAGTGTTTCTCTCCTGCTGGAATTCCTTTGAGGTTCCGTCCGATGTGAGATTCCAGCGGCTGTTTCCTCTCACATCCGCTCTAAAGATAGTGGCAGCTTTCCTAGAAACCCCTCCAGCACACACACACATACACACCTGTCTCCTGCTCTCCTTCATCACACACACACACACACACACATCAAAGCAGATGCTTTCCTGCTGGGATCGGCACGGCAGCTCACGGTGATGTCTTCATATGAGACACACACACACACACACACACACACGCTACACAAAACACACTGTACTGAAGAGGTCCGGAGTTTATCATCGTATAGATCTCAGTTCTCTTGCATAAGTTTAACCCAGAGTTTCCACCCAAACACCAGTTACTGCAGCAGTTTCAGTTGTTCAATGATTCTACCATCATGAACATTTTTCTCACTTATAAGTGAGTCTCATTAATTTTACTGAAAATAATTATTAAAATTTTTTGACTGGTAGTATATATATATAGACAGACAGAGAGCATATATAGAGCATTTACAGTAGTTCACAATGCTTGTAGTGAAATACTTAATTGAACGTTACTGTTTTTTCGCTTTTTTATTTGGATTTAAATGAGTTTTTCTAGTTTTATTAGTCATATTACATTTATTGTTATGCTGTCACACCCAGTGTTATTTTAGACCTATTTACTACTTTTATTAATATATAATTTATATAATATATAATTTTATATTTCATATTTTGGTTTAGATTTTTTTATTTTCAGTTTTCATTTAATTTCAGTTTAAGTTTCATTTTTATGTGCTTTTGTTATTTTATGAGTCTTTTCTTTTCATTTAT
>NW_015776503.1:0-925 GCF_001515625.1 Sinocyclocheilus rhinocerous | reverse complement strand
TCTGTCTGTCTGTCTGTCTATATCTATCTGTATATTCTTGTTGTTCATTAGTGTTTTAGGTTCATAGAATGTGAGATTTCACAATGTTTTTACCACACTAATTGTAAAATCACTCATTTCGTCAGCAAGAGCCAATTGTGCGAGTCTTGGCTTTGAGTCAGTCTCCACCCATGCGTTACATCAGCGTCAGCAAGAGAGGGACTCTCATCGTGTGGAACAGACATCTGAACAACATAAAGCCTCTGGAGGTGACATATTAACACTTAATTCACAGAATGATATGTTTACAGTCATATTTTGTGAGTCCAAAACCTCTCCCTCGTCCCTGCAGATGTGTGCCGGCCCCTTTAATAAAAGGCAGTATCGAAAGAGCTTCCAGGGCTGGACCACCGATGCTGTCTACTTGGGAAATGTTCACAAAATTGCTGTTGCGACCCTGAGCAGGGGCATCCACTTCTTTGACGTTACCACCACATGCAGTTTTGAGCAGGTTCACTTGTTCGGTATGAGCCAACAAGCCTGTCAGATGTAGGCTAGACATTTGCTTTTCTGCTTCCATGCTGACCTTGTTGTGTTCCTCTCTCTGTGTGTTTTTCCAGGACTGAGTCATATTGCTACTGCTCTGTGTTATTGGTATGACACAGAGGTAGGCTGCTGACATTTCATGCCCCAGTGTTGAACTTGAATTTATTTTAAGCTTGCTAATTCTCCAAGCTGGTTTGGTTTTGTTTTAGTTTACCGTGAGTCATGTTTGATCTGCTTCTCTAGGCTCCGGGAGAAAAGTGTGTGCTGATGTGGGGCGATGACAGAGGCTCTGTGAATTTGCTGTGGTTTCTTCAGCCTTTTAAGGGGCTCTTTGAAATGCCTTTTACCAACCAGACCGGCCCAGTTCAAATCTTTATGCCAGTGAGTGTATGCATTTTCA
>NW_015776502.1:0-925 GCF_001515625.1 Sinocyclocheilus rhinocerous | reverse complement strand
CCTTCAGCCTGAAAAGAGTCCTTGAATTCCTCCCAGAGCTCTCTTCTCTTTTCTGTGGAGTTCTGCTTAAGTTCAGTGTTCTCCAGTGATTGATCAATAATAAGTTTATAATTGAAAGAATGAGGCTTCTGAAGAAGAGAGGAACTTCTTTTCTCTGTCCCCCTCCTTTTAACCCTCATTCTTCATTCCTACTTCTCCTGCTGTTCCTCCTCCTCCTCTTCTCTTCCTCCTTCATTTCCTCAGCCTTCTGACTCTTCTTCTCATCCTTTTCCTCCTCCCTTTCTTCTCATCTTCCTCCTCCTATCACTCCTCCTCCTCCTCATCCTCTTTCTTCTTTTTCCTCCTCCTCCTTCTCTTTATCCTCATTCACCTCGTCCTTCTTCTCTTCCTCCTTCTTCTTCCCCTGCCTCTCCATCTCTTTTGGAATTGGCTGCATCGCTCTCTGTTTTCTCTCCGCTGATATTCGGTGTGATCTGGCAGTCAACACATCGTCCAGGTGGATACTGTGCCTTGTGTTAAAAGGAGATTCCTCCTCCCTCGAATGCATATTTACATGAGTTATTATTTCTGTTTTTGCAGGTTCAGAGTATCATTCGCTCTCAGACCAGTATGGGCATGAGACACAGAGATCGCTCCACCACAGGAAACACTCTGAAAACAGGAGGCTGCAGTTCAGCCCTCACCACCTACTTTTTCGGGGCCGACCTGAAGGGCAAGCTCACCATCGGCAGTTTCCTGGAGTTCCAGAGGAAATTGCAGCACGATGTGCTAAAGCTTGAGGTACGGCACAGAAGTCGGGGAAGATGGAGAAGTGTAGATTATATATGAGAGATGACAGAAGAATAAATTGAGGTTGAGAGTTGTCAGCCAATGTCACCAATGGAAGCGCAGACTCATGCATAATTTACTACGGCAGCCTCCCTTC
>NW_015776501.1:0-925 GCF_001515625.1 Sinocyclocheilus rhinocerous | reverse complement strand
TGTTCGCACATACTGAAGGACATGCAGGAACAAGGTCACGGTTATGGGTCCAAGACAGCTGATAATGCTTTAAGTACCGGTAGACTCTTTTTTTATTGTTGCTCCAGACACTGTCAAAGCATGCCTTGTGCTTGCTAAATGCTGTGTGACAGCGATATTAGATATTTAGATTGGAATTGTTTAATGGTTCGCCAAGATAAGCTGACTGCACATGCTTTGGGGCTGGGTGGGTTGGGTGATGAAAACAGGTTATGATTCAACAAAGTCCGATTCGAAGCAACAAGTAAACATGCACAAAGGCACAAGCGCAGACATAGTGCACACTACACCCTACAGCATGTTCCAATTGGGTAATTTGGGTTGTTTAAGGGGAGTGAAAATGGACTTATTGAAATGGGCTCTCATTACAAGCCTCGTTATAATAGCAATAAAGTGACCTTAAGATAAGAAGTGAAAGTCTGAGGACCTGACAAGGAAACCCAGATAAAGATCATATCTATTAGGAGAGTTCCCACTGATTGGAGCCAAAACGCTAGTCATTAAACAACTACAGAATACTTTAAATTGCAGACAATTTGGTGTTTTCTACACATGGGGGGTCGTGACAACATTCTCTTTTTGTTTCTGACGAAAGTGTGTATAATTGTGTGTCTCCTAGGAATCAAAAACAAAGACTAGCCGTTGAGTAATCATGAAACAGAACAATGGAATGAATGAGTGTCGGCATTACGATCAGCCTTCCGCCCCGAAGCCCACCTACCTAAAAACGTTTTCATTAAATAAGACTTTGACACGCACTCATTCCAACACAAGCAGTGAAAAAAGGTGAAAATACACATCACATCCTCTTAACAAACCATCCTCACCTTGGAACGACAAAGCACTTCTCTAAAGCTGTTAAAAACACATTTCATTTCCAGGTGAA
>NW_015776500.1:0-925 GCF_001515625.1 Sinocyclocheilus rhinocerous | reverse complement strand
TGATCCAGGAACATGTCTTACTTGGCAAAATCACGGCGACCGGTGTAATATAGCAGCCTTTTTGACCTAATTGATTTAGCAGTGATTGACCTCACCAGTAAATCAAGGACATTTCTACTCAATGTGTCTCCTTTGCCTTACAACACGGATGAAACGTATTAATAGAAGTTCAGCCAGAGTCGGAGGTGAATGTCTGCATTTTAATAAAAGCTTCTACTAAGGAGAGCATATAAAAATGCCGGTAATAACGATCCACAAACATCTTTCAATAAAATCTGAGAATGCTGTAATGTAAATTTGTTCATTCATAAGTACAAGGTGCAGTTATCATAATGTATTGTACTGACCTTTAAAATTCACCTGTGCTAATGCTTTGATTCCTTCCATGAAATTAAAACCTGAACCCGAGGAGGAGCAGGATGGTTTCATGAGGGGATTGTGATTTGTAGCGCCTGGGAGGTGTTATGGGAAGGCTAAAGGAGACTGGCTCAGTGTGTACAGCTCTGTCCCGTGTCACAGAGTGATAGTAAGATGAGAAGGGGAGTCAGTTGACGCCTTCTTGTAATGAGCTCAGGGTGAAGTGAAGGGCTAAGACCTCTGTGCTCCATGACACTGCAAAGCTTTGGACCGTGAGTGGATTACAGAAACGTTTGGCTTGCAAAATCAAGCCGATGCCTTATTACCATTCATCAGTGCTTCGGTGTCTTGCTTACTAATTAATATATTTTTACAGTGTGGTGCTTTCTAATTTTATTGATTGGACATTAAAACACAAACATTACTAATGTTGTTTACAGGGTTGCTACACCGTGATCAGGGCCAATGCATCCCAAAATCAGCTTCGCCAAAATTAGGTAACATCTGTTTGAACATTGTTAGAAAATAAAAGACTGACTTTACCAACTGCTCATTTGCATTAGGGGAG
>NW_015776499.1:0-925 GCF_001515625.1 Sinocyclocheilus rhinocerous | reverse complement strand
TGACGGCTCACAGAGGATTCAACTTTGACAGTCCTGTTTTTAGGCCACAAAACAGGTGGATTAGCGCAATGGCTAGGTTTCAAGTACCACTTTCCTATATAAGCATATATTTGTACTCCTATATGGTGTAAATTCTCTGGAGAGAGAGGAAATTTGAACAGATATGCACAAAACTTCTGAGCAAACCATATTTAAATTCTGAAGTGCAGGACACACTAGTGGCTGCTTCTAGTACTGCAACTAGCAATAAATAGAGTGCAGCTCGGACAGATGTGGGCACGTTTCATTTTTGATTTTTGACAAAAAATGATGGCATGTTTACATACGAAATACATGAACAAATCAGTGTTTCATGCTCATTTAAGTCTAATTTGTTATTATGTGAGAAGACAGAGGTGATACAAGATGCAAACTATCACATCAAAGTTGGAAATCAGTTGCCTGTTACAACGAATGGGATCAGGAGATGATGCAAGTCAGACTCGAACTTGTATCACCTGCATGAGCACCATGTTTCTGCGTGTCCAGAGCGCATAGGCCAACCACAGCGCGATGGGTTTAACTAAAGAGGATTTTTAAACAAGGACAAGCTCATGTGTCAGGAAACTGAAATGATTTAGCAAAATCCCTTTTTTCAGTTTGGCTTTCTGGGGCTTATTTGTATATTCTGTGTTGATTACGTTGATGTTTTGCATCTATTCATGAAGTACTGATCTATCTATATGATCCATCTTCTCTTGATGTATCTGTCCATCTAACTACTATGGTGTAATGCCCACAAAAGAGCAAGAAATCGAGAAACAGAAAGAAAGAGAGAGAGGGAAAGAGAGACACGGAGAGCGGAGACTAAAAGAAGAATATGCTGAACACAAAGATGCAGAGCTCTTTAATCCGGTTGCCAGGGAAACCACTGGTGTGTGAAGAT
>NW_015776498.1:0-925 GCF_001515625.1 Sinocyclocheilus rhinocerous | reverse complement strand
GTTATGGTCCATTTATTACTTGTTTACCACTTTTTGAGCATAGACTTGAAAATGAAATTTTCCTAATTAAACTGTTGGTAAATCTTAAAGACTTAAGTTGGGTCTCTTTTTAAAGAAGACACTTGGCAGATTATTGCTGGAAAAAGTTACAAAAGTAAAACCAAAACAGAAAAAAGTTTTAAAAAGAAGTTTATTATTATGAAATTGCATAAAATACTATTTTTAAATTTGATATGAGATATTTTACAAAACATGTTTTACTCTAAAACTGTGTGAAAATCAAAGCCGTAAATCTAAAGTTGTGTTCCATATTTGAGGCTGATATTTCAAATAAGATCTTTAGGGAAGATTTTGTTTGGGTGCAGCACCAAATGTTTCCACTAGATGAAATTCACTTCCCATTAATTTCTAATGCGGACCATGAACATACTGTTTTTTTCAGGATCAATTAACCTTTTTGAATCACGTCCATGAATTTCATAACAAGTGCCAAAACCTTTACCAAGTTTGTACAATTCAGATGAAGTAAACTGTTCTAAAAAAAAAAAGGTTGGTCAAAAATGACAAAACAATACCAGAGGGTTAATTAAATTATTATTTATAGGTTGAAAATACTGTATGTATTCTCTCTGGATACTTTTTGTTCGGCCACAATATTTTACCTTGTTTTTGTGTAACTTCTGTAATCTGTAGTATTAAACCACCCAAACACTTCCATAGAGTTAGAAAACAGCAAGGGCTTGTCTGTTAATATTGGCAACAGTTGCCAGGCAGTTGCAAGCCAGGATTGAAACCAGTAACCAAGGTGGGGCTTACTGATGGGTCAGTTAAGGCAGTGCATAAAACTTGACAAAAAACATGGATCTTAATTTTATATTTGTTTTATTTTGTCGTATCACAGTTATATTGGGCTGGGAGACCAATA
>NW_015776497.1:0-925 GCF_001515625.1 Sinocyclocheilus rhinocerous | reverse complement strand
GCATTCGGTCACTGCAATTCTGAAATCAGTGGAGCACAGCAGACTCTCATAATGCAGCCTCCAATCTGAAGCCTTAACACGCCGCTTCCTTTACATCAGCATTTCAGTGTGCAGGGGCCCAAACGAGTCTTCACACCCTTTCAACATCCAGAGAGTTGCATTCACACGTGTTCAGATTACTGATCTCAGCCTGCACACGCTTTCATATCCCGCGCTCTGTTTCCCAGACATGCAGGAAATGTCAATGTTAGTATATGAAGAGCGCCAAATCCACTTAGATCCTATAAAAGGCAAGTCTTAAACCGCCGGAGTACAGAGCAGCCAGGAGAGAAAATCCATCAGGCAGGAGAACCCGACAGACAAGGATCTCAAAATGAGCATGGCTTAAATTTACAGGATTAGATAATGTAATAAGTGACATAAAAGACAGAATGCTGCTACTGTATACAACACGCAATCTTACTGAGAATCAGTAAGACTCTAGATGTTAATTATCATCAAATCCAATGATTTGCTGTTTTAAAATGTGACATTTGGCATTATAACCTACGGACTCTCAATATTGCCTCCTGTTGGTAATTTTCCCTGCTGAGTCAAGCATTTCTTTTAATTAAAGCACAATAGGCCGTCTCCAACAGCATGAACAAGACCTTTCAAATACTGATGTGAATGTATAATGTGCCGCACAATTAAAAAGGCCCCAAAAAGCATTTGGTCATACCTGCATAAGCTACTCAAAATTGAAAAAACTCATTGCATTAGATAATAATCAGGTGGCCTATGCAAACTCTAATAAAGTGGCATCTGCAAAAGAAAAGTTCTTTTCAGAAATAAAACTTCCCATCAAGACATTTTTGCAATGCAAACCAAAATTTAACACAGGAATTATGGGCATATTCCACTAATGTTTCACATCAACAAATTA
>NW_015776496.1:0-925 GCF_001515625.1 Sinocyclocheilus rhinocerous | reverse complement strand
TTCTTGTTTCAGCAAAGTGTCAAGACTTAATCTGTAACTTGTTTGCTCTTACTCTCCCTGACATGTTTGTTCCTGTACATCTTATCATGTGGGTAACTTACTAAGTATGTACAGTGTACAAAGACCCATGTAGACCAGTCTGGACTCCTAAACAGGGTTCATTCGGAGAATGATTTCCAATTATTTGTCAAGCCTTGAATCTGTTTACTTTCATTGCGTCATGCAGCGGGAACGTCATGGTGTCGCGTTTCCAACCAATCACACACGCGGTACAGGTAACACCGTAACCTATTAGCCTTTCAGTTTATCTTGCCAAAGACAACGTTTTGAAGGGACCTAACAAATAAACAACTGCAATAATGTTCTGCTAAAATAATATAAAACCAGTTATCATTTTAATAAGATAAATATTCTGGAAGGCTTTATATCATTTTAGAGTGGATATGTTGACCTTCGTCTTTGTGTGCCTCTCTATCTCAGTTACAGGTAGTACATGTTTTCAGTGTTTGCTTGCACAATATTTTTTTACGACGTCGTATCATTGACTGCTGTCTTCTGTCTGCTGTGTTATTCAGCCTAAACTTTGATATTGTTGATATGGTTTTCATCAGTGTTTTTTCTCTTTTTTACTGAATTAATAATAATTTACTAATATGTATAGTAGAATTTGTTTTAAATGGAGTTTATTTGGGTGCTATAATTCTACAGTAAAAGAAAACATAATATCGTCACTGTGCACTGTTCAATAACCAGTCATTATTTTGAAGTGTTTTATAAACGGTCATTATGAACGCCTGGCAAGGGTGTGCATTGAGTATTCAGAATAAATTCGTACATTTAAAACATTTAATACTATTGAAGAGTAATATGTTTCCTTTACAGGAGTCCTATTATGCTCTTTTACAATGTCTTGAATTTGTTTTGG
>NW_015776495.1:0-925 GCF_001515625.1 Sinocyclocheilus rhinocerous | reverse complement strand
TTTTTTTTTAATGGTAGTTAGATATCAGAGGAAGTGTAATCAGGGCTTTCAGAACAATTTGACCGCAGTATTTACCTCGGTTTCTGATCGCTCTTGTGTCTCTGACTGAGCCTGTCTGGCTCTCCTCTGCTCCAGATTTTGCTGAACATTGAGAAACAAAAATCAACAATATGAACATACTGTTTTATTCTATTTATTTGGCATTCAGAGTACTATGGTTAGTTAATGCAGCCCCAATTATGATTTGTACCTCCAAAAATATAACCAAAATGAGACAAAAATTAAAAATCAGACATGTGAACAATAATTTAGTGCAAATGTTGTTATTTTGCATTTGGGCTGGGGAATCCCTGTGCTGTATGCAAAGCTAATGCAGTTGGTCTCGTTATTGTCAATGTTATTTTAGTATTTTTAAATATTATTATCATTAATATGAATTAACTTTATTTTTATATATTGCCGTTTTCATTTTAGTTATGTTTATGTAACATTGTTATGTGCTTTTGAAATTTGTATTCTTTTTTGTTTTAAAAAAATATTTTTATTTATTTTTATTTCAGGCTTAATTTTACAACTTTTTAAAAATTAAAATTCAATTTTTTTATTCAATTATGTTTTTCATCTAATGTTTATATTAAATTTTATTTAATCTTTAATTCATTTACAAGGTTTTTTAATAAATTTGGTTTTAGTTAATAGTAATAACACTGATTACTTCTGACTCATTTTTATTTATTTATTCCAAAAATTAAATTCATAAAATTTCATGAAGAACAATAGACTAGAAAGAAAGCAAGGCTGTGAGGACAGATATACATCTATTCAGTGGGTTGTGCTGTTATCTAATGTGATTTTGGATTGTTCTGTTGATGAAATCCTGCAAAAACATATCTTTCCAAGCAATTTAGTAGACAAAAACTCCAGA
>NW_015776494.1:0-922 GCF_001515625.1 Sinocyclocheilus rhinocerous | reverse complement strand
GGTCAAGAACGCTAACAATGTTTTATTGAATAATTTTCTGTAGACTACTTTATACCAAAATGTTACAGAATGAACACAGTGCATCAAGTGGTCTATAGTTTTTCATCACTGAATATAAAATTGTGTGAAATATGGTGTCAGGTGTCAGTTACAATAATAGTAGTAATTTGAATGAAAATTATTGAACAATTTACAGTAAAACAGCACTATAATGACAGATAAGAGCCTGTTTTGATCTGAAACAATATTAAGTTAGATTACATTAGAGTAAATTAGCTATCTTAGTTAAGGCCAAAGCTGTTTGAATTCTCAACCTTCAGAGCATCTGTCGGTAAACCAGAGGCTTCTCAGTAAGTTTGTTTTAGCTCTGTGCCAGGTTCACTCAACATGATGCTTATCTGCTTGCTGTTCTGTTCTTTGTGGGTGTGGAGGGATCAGAGAAGTTTTCCTTTGGCATTGCTTACCACCAAATGAAGAAAACTTGTTTGCAGATTGGAACAATTCAAAAGACATTATATCTTATTAAGTAAAGAGAACAGTTTTCAGATCAATGCTCAGTGTAATCAGTATACAAGCATTATTTTATCTCTGTAAGCACATTATGCATAAAAATTCAGAAACTAGTTTGCTTATTTTCTCTTTCTTGATTCTTTTGAATGCAACATTAGTGACATATAATTAACTAAACTAATCACATTAACATCCATGTGGCAATATGATTAATAATGTATGTGACAAAATTAATGTCATTTTATGGAGTAATAACCTACAATCATTTTAATTTTGACAGTATAATGCACCCAGATTTGAACTTAACCTTTTAAAATCATGCTAACACATTAGATATTTGTTTTTGTTTTGTTTTTTTTCAGCCACGATTATGATATACAGGTGCATCTCAATAAATTAGAATGTCGTGGAA
>NW_015776493.1:0-925 GCF_001515625.1 Sinocyclocheilus rhinocerous | reverse complement strand
AAAAAGTCATGTGACTTTGCCTCAACAGATCATGTGATTGGATAAATGAACTAACTAACTATTTGTTAATCACCTCCCATAACTGTCTCTAATAACTGCATTCCCAAACATCAGGCATCCGAATGCAAGATAACATGACAGTGTTCGTTACTGCGCTTCAACTGGCGCAAGTCATTTATTATGTAAAAACAAAAAGGAGCGATGGCAAATTTGCAATCTTTCTCTCTTCTGACCAACATAATCAATTTCTCTCTCCGTTCAACACTATAGAAGTTTACCCAACTATGACGACTTCCACTTCTGAGAACCACATAAATGTGAAAGGACCATTCATAATCAATTATAGGAATTATACACAAAGATATTATGAAAAAACTGCTTAACTACATTTTACTGCTGAAACCGATGCCATTTTAAGTGTTTCCACATGACATTGCAGCGGTCAGGTGGTACAAGTCAGAGCTCTCCGAAAATTAGTTTACAAGTTGCAATTACGAGTTCTAGAACATGAATGTTTTTTACAGAATCACATAATTATGGTAATTCTGACACAGCATGAATGCACCTTAACTCCTTTTCATTTTTTACTTGCTATTGCTAATTGGAGTTATACTGTATGTTTGATTTTGCAGAATTTTTGTCAATATCAGTGTGAATAAGAAGACTGATCAAGATTTTTGGCTCATTTTCCAGAAGATAGTCTTTTAAATGTGTACACTGTATCTGTCAGCATTTATCTTGTCTAATGTTAGTAGTAAACTGTCATAGAGATCAGTGCTAACACACAGATTAAAATCAGCAAAATTCAAATTTCAATTTGATAGAGTGTTTAAGATTTAATTTGCTTCCTTGACAGTGACACAAATCAAACAAGTTTCCCAAAACACTCACACCATCTTCAATTGGTCAACAAACAGATAGTCCC
>NW_015776492.1:0-925 GCF_001515625.1 Sinocyclocheilus rhinocerous | reverse complement strand
GGTTTTAGCTGGTTGTTCCAGCTGGTCTCCCAGCCTGACCAGCTATGGAAGTGGCCAAAACCCCTTTAAAACCAGCTTGCTGACCAGCTACGACCAGCTATGACCAGGCTGAATGACCAGCTAAAACCAGCCAACCAGCCAGTTTTTTTTCAGCAGGGTACGTGAGTATAATTGTTATTTTTGCCTTGATGATATATCTAAAAGAAAGCTGAAATATATGTCAGAAGGGATTTTGGTAAATATTTAGTAAATATTCAGTCTCATCCACTGATCCGTTTGTAAGATAAGATATCAAAAGTATATGTAAACATAGGCTACGCTTCACTGCGCATGTGCGCAAGTTGCTTTTGAATCTGACTGAGAAGATAACTGCAAAAATGATCAGTCTGTGCAAGAAACTGAACATCATTTGCAACATTATTACCTGTAATCCAGAGCCTCGGGAAAATGGGGAAATCCAATTATTTTCCGTTTACTGGTTCTTTGACAGTTTGTTTCAATTAACTGGTTCAAATAACTGATTCACCAGTTTAATCATGCAATGAAATATGCAATTATATAATTAAAGCACCAAATAATGATGTGAAACACAGATGTTTTACATGTCTAAAGCATATAAAGTTAATAAACTACTTTTAATTAACTTAACATTTTACAAAACAAAAAAATAAAGAGAGAGAGAGAGAGAAACCATAAAAACGTTTATTTTGGCCGCTTCATTCAAGCTCTCGGTTCACACATGCACATATCAGCGGCTCATCAGTCTTCAGTCCGAGTCGAACTGCTTCCTCAGTTCAGTGACTGTTGAAGGAACTGGAGCGCTGAATGATTAATTAATCACAGGATCAGATACGCCACTATTTCAGCTCATTTCGAGCTGGAGTGACTGTCAGGCGTCTGAAAGTGAGTTTTGATGGAGTAACTT
>NW_015776491.1:0-924 GCF_001515625.1 Sinocyclocheilus rhinocerous | reverse complement strand
GCCGGGCTTCTGCCAACTCCAATTCCATCTGCCTGAACTGAACAGTCAGAATCTGCACAAATGAAACATTCATCATGCTAAAGGGTCTATAATCCTAAAAAAAAGTATTTCAGTCCAACCAGCTGTAACCACAACATGCAACAAGAAATTCTGTTGGTTACTTGAATTCTATTTTTAATCACACTGCTGGGCATCCCTATCCTCAGTGAAATATCAACAGTTGAAAATCACCACAAAGCTGTACGGTGTTAAGGAAAAAAAATCTCTTAATTGCCTGTGATGATTTCTAACATATTTTGCTTTCAAAAAGTTACCAGGACACAGTGTAAACTATACGTGTTGTGCTGACCTGTTTCTGCTGGTCTGCACTGTTGAGTTCCTGCTGCAACATTTCTAGGACTTCTGAACGAGAGCGCAAGGACTCCTCCAACTCCTCTATGCGCTGCTGGGATGCACGAAGAGCCTGCAAAACAATAAGTAGGATTAAAGTGAAGTAGAACTACGTGTATTGAAAGACCTCCTAAAAAAGCTGCAGGGTTTGATTTATGTTTTTTTTTTTGTCACGCTCGGTGTAGACACAGTGTTAATCTGCCCTTTCTTTCTTAATTCCTTTCCAACAACATGAACAAAAACATAAGAGGAGTTGGATGCTGCTTACAAGAATGTGGAAATGCATGCACCATGCAAGACAGCTTAGATCAAAATTGCCATGGTAACATGATGAGCTATGATTTCATACTTTATAATAACACACAAATATGGCTACAACACCACAGGGTATCCCAAAACAAAAAGCCAACAAATATGGAAACATCAAGACAATGTTCTGGCATCAAGACAATTCTGGCATTGCTGCTCTTCCCCATCTTACATCTTTGTTTACTGATGCATCATTTATATGTGTGTGTGTGTGTGTGTGTGTGT
>NW_015776490.1:0-923 GCF_001515625.1 Sinocyclocheilus rhinocerous | reverse complement strand
AAAAAAAATGGAAGTTTAGGCACCTGCTTTCATTTTGTTTGGAAAAAGACATACTTTTCTGTAGAGTTTCAATGCCTATTTTGTACCCTTTTTGTAGGAAGTGCCTTCTCTTTTTTTTATTTGAAGCAGCATCATGTTCATGTGAAGAGAACATTCTGGACCTCATCAGCCAAGTCCCTTTGAACACATGACAAAATCAATTTAGTGTGATCTTAAACTTGGCACACTTTAGACACTCTTCATGAGGAAAACTGAACACTTGCCCACACTCAAATTAGACGCTAGCTCAGATTAATTTAATACTCAAAATATTTTTCCTCTTTAATTTTCTGCTCAAGTTTGTTGCTATTTATTGGGGCTGATTGCCAGCGGCACAACAAATTATATTAAGGTGCTTAAATAATAGCTGTGTCCTAAAGAATTATCTCTGAATTTCAGATGACAGCTCTTCTTTTAGACTTTTGACGAAGCATTTTGAAAACAGAAACAAGTATTAAAGAATTCAACCTCAAGACCTTGCATTACATTTTCTCCCTTTTTACAGTTTTGTGCCTGTTTCTTTTTGCGAAATTTTAAAAGTTATAAGCTTGTTGAAGAAGGCATCAATCTACCCAATCCAGAAAATCCTCTGAGGTTTTATCAACAAACTCCCATCTTTTAATTTGTTTACCAACAGATTTTGTTGAGACTGATGCATTATTATGTGGAAAGCCACTGTCAGAGCAGCTCTTTCTGTTTCTGTGTGTGTGTGTGTGTGTGTGTGTGCGTTCACGTGTGTGGGAGGTTTGCTCTGAAGGTGAGGAGGACTGGGTGTGCCTCTCGGGCGTTACTGAACCCGGAGGCGTCACACCCACGGCACATCAACCTCGGCCCAGCTCTGACAGATCAGCTTACAGGAACTCGCACTCCCCTCTTAAAATGCT
>NW_015776489.1:0-925 GCF_001515625.1 Sinocyclocheilus rhinocerous | reverse complement strand
AAAATAACTATTCTTATTTTATTCTATATCTTATGCTATTCTTAGAAACTGCCTTTAAGGTAACCATATTATAGGAGTGTCAAACTGAATGGGTGGAATTATTGTGTTTATCAATGGTTAGAGCGCAGTGAGCAAGCTCATCATTTCAGCACTGCGTGGGAGGCCTGTCCTGCTCTGCTCTCACACTGCAGCTGACAGACCATAATTGATTAATTTCAACATTTAGGCTACTCTCCCAATCCAGACCAATGCAGACCAATGCAAACCGCTCTGGGAGCTAGAAGTCCATAGTACAGTTTATTTTATCAACAAAATAGTCTCAACACAAAAGTATTAAATTAATTTCCATTTTACAGATTTAAGTGGATTTAATGTAATATTGTGACCTACAACCTACCTGTGTAACCTACAAATCTACCTTGCTACATGTGAACAGTGTTGATGCCCTCTACTGCAGAAATTGTATGGTAGTATGCCATTATAAAACATATCCACACACAAATACACATCAGGTTCAGAAACACAGTAGGTCAAATTAAAGATTTAAGTAACAAACCAGCCTCTGTGAGAGAGAGAGAGAGAGATGTTGTGGAATGATACATTATAAAGGGTTAGCAGGGGTGTCATGCACAATTTTAAACATTTTTACTTATAGTAAAATTCAGTGATGATATTTTTGGAAGTGGCATTCAACAGTTGCTAGAATCAATCAATCAATCAATCAATCAATCAAAACAGATACGTTCCATACGACAGAGATACATTTTTCTCACTGACAAAGTAAGTTTTATAGTTATGTTTACATGTTTATGTTTATAGTTAATTTTGCTTGTTTATTTCAATAAGTATGGAAGAAAAAATAAATGAATGAATGAACAACTGAATGAATGAATGAATGAACAACTGAATGAATGAATGAATGAAT
>NW_015776488.1:0-925 GCF_001515625.1 Sinocyclocheilus rhinocerous | reverse complement strand
TCTGTCAACAGCCTGAATCCTTTCACGTTCCACCATGTCAAACCGCAAGGACACTGCCCAGACGCAATGCTCCAGCACTCAAGCAGGACACTCGCTCTTTCTCTACATCTGCCTCAGAATCCTCCCAGTATGTCCCTACAGTCCTCCTACTTTCTTCCCAAGAGAGAAAAACCCACAGCGTGTACAAAAACCGAAGCCCGGCCTCATTGAGGCTACTCAAGATTAGCTGCTTCTAAATTGAGAGTTGCCCTGCCGATCAGCGGGCGACAGTCATCTGAGGTCTCTTCCTTTTTGAACCAATTCCAAGATATTCCTTTTTGAACATTTTCCAGGCTATTTTCTCCAACTTGAAAGCTAAGCTAGCTCCTTTAGGAAGACTTTTTGTACCCTGGTGGCAAATGCAAATGTAGGTTGAGATATAGTTGAAAGAGGTCCCAGCCAAAACCTCCAGAGATATCAATATGGATGCTCTGCTGACACTTGACTCTTTAAAAAGAGTTCCAGCAAAGACATTATTTCATATTTTATTAACCCAGCCCCTTCAATTAGACTCCTCAGCCCGCTAACCGTTCAGATGCTGGTCAGTCCTTGAAACGTAGAATATTTATCCATCAGAAAACCAAGGTCGTATTTGTAATATCCAAAGAAATCCGTAAAATTATGCCTGGTTTGGCCAATCATTTCATTTGCAGCATATGAAAGGCGATAAAATGGGGGAAAAAAAGATGAAACTGGAATTACAGCCTCGGCCTACCTGTTTCAGCTCATCGCTGCCTCCTCGTCCACAGCCTTATCAGTATTCCTCAGCGTTCCCCGTCTACTCCATTACCCACTACTGGCAGCCAGTCAGGGACACTTTCCTTTGGCAGGTAACCGGCCCGCAAGGACAAAATGGACACACGGGCAATTTAAATGATTGGAAGCA
>NW_015776487.1:0-922 GCF_001515625.1 Sinocyclocheilus rhinocerous | reverse complement strand
TTATTATTATTATTATTATTATTATTATTGAATTAAAATAAGTTTTATTTTTTAATATTTACAGGATTTGACATTATTACTTTTATAAAGAAATCTTTATTTTATTCTATTAAATAATTTTGTCCAATGACACCCAGCAGGCACACAACATCATAAGACGTTGATCAGGTTTAATTTCGGTTGCGACGTCGGTGACCAAAATTCAATGTCAGTTCAATGTCTAATGTCAATGTTAATTTGATGTCCAATACTGACGCCAACTGACATTGATATTTTGTTGTTTTTAGGTTGTGTTGTAAAGTTACCAAAATCCAACATTAAGCCAACGTCAGTCAACTTGACGTCAAATTTTGACAATTTTCTACAATTTTCATTCTCAACCAAAATGCAACGTCTGTCCAATGCTGGTGTTTAATTTTAACCTGACATTATATTGATGTCCAGTGCCTTGGGTTTATACATCTGACCGTTCTTTAGTAATTATTTTTCACAGTATAAATACATTTATAGCTGCTTTAATATTTTAGACGACACAATCTCAGAAATTTGTAACTTTTTTTATATTTTGTTGAATTGGTGGCTGATTTGTATGAATTCAAATGATCTCATACAGATATGATTTCATACTTTTCGTATGTTTTTGCTTACACCCCACTGACAATTAGCTTTAAGGGTGGACCTTCATGCTTACTTTTTTGGATTATAGGAAGCTGGTCCCTCAGGTGGATCCTCGTGGGGGTCAGGCACATGAAATGGTTTGACAGCCGCTGGTGTATGATATAAAGTGGATGTTAAACACTTATGTAACCTATCTATTATGGACACAAGCTGAAGGTCTTCAGAAGTTAATGTTTCAGGATTTGGTAGAGGGGTGAACAGTTCATTCAGCTGCCAGTGGCACAATAGTGTCCATATTAGAAAA
>NW_015776486.1:0-925 GCF_001515625.1 Sinocyclocheilus rhinocerous | reverse complement strand
GACTACTTTGACATCAGTCAACATGAGGTGGACAGACAAGATGACCTGGAGTATGAGGTCAACACTGTCTCTTTAAACATCCTCGAATATACGTTTGCTTTAGCCTGAAATACTGCTGGAGAAGCGTCTTATCTGTGTTTGTTTAGTTCTCTCACTATCTGTTTTCCTTCAGGAGGTGGAACTGTATAAATCTTGTCAGCAAGATAAACTGGGTCTAATGGTGTGTTATCGCACTGATGATGAAGAGGATCTGGGTATCTATGTGGGAGAGGTGAGAAATGGGGAATAATGGGAATCTGCTGACCGATGAATTATGAATGAAGGCTGAGGGAGGACTGTGAACCTATGCACTGATGTTGCAGTGTTAGATAAAGCATCCATTTAAATAAAATGCCATATTAAATCCAAAACACTAAAATGGCACTATCAAAACTTTGCTGTTTGAGCGTCCTGACCAGCCTGACACAGCTGACTCAGTGGCTTGACTGTCATTGTTTTTGTAAATTACTCGTCACCTTTAACTCAACGTGTTTAATATTGCAGAAATCACCCACTTAAAGCAAATGCTGTATTGTAAAGAAGTAATATAGGTTAAGCATGTCACAGATGCTGTCGATCAGATACATTTTAAACTATTCATGTTTTTGAAAAAGAATAAAAAACGTATGCACAGTAATGCATTTACAGTAAAATTTTACATGGATATTTTATAGTTTCAGAATAAATGTTAAAAATAGACATTTTTCAGTGTTTTGACTGGAAGCACTTGCCCATCAAAAGCATTAAGTTCGCAGGTTGCCTTCGTTTCAGTATACACAGTAACTAGTTACATGTAACAGAATTACGTAATTAAATTACTAAATGAGTGTAACTGTAATCAGTTACAGTTACTGAGAAAAAAAGTGTAATTAAATTACAGTTACTT
>NW_015776485.1:0-925 GCF_001515625.1 Sinocyclocheilus rhinocerous | reverse complement strand
GTCAAGGTCAAGGTGGCTTTGCTCCGAGCCTGTTCCCCTGGAGAAAGGGGCAACTGGGCATGTTTGCATGCTCTAATCCCATCTAATGGGCCGCACCAGCTGCTAAGAAGGGACAGTTGTGCTTCGTGCCGCCTTGGTTCCCATCAGCCCCCATCATTAAGCTGTGGGAATGTGGAGCTGGGGAATTCTTCCCCACCTGTCTCCCTTCACAGGCGGCCCTGCCAAACGCGTCATGGCTAAATTTAGCTTGTGTGTTGGAGGCTAAGGGGAAGGGCACATGGGGGAGGAGGTCTGAAGTGCCAGACCTGGTTGGGGGTGGGTATAAATAAACAGAGGGCTGGGTGGCAGGAGTGGGCGCCGATGCTGAGATTCAACAGCCTTCTCGTTCATGCCAAGCCTTCGGCGCTGAACTCTGCTGACGGGGAGTGCCAGCGTATCTTGGCCCTCGGTCTGACAAGCGGTGTTGCGTGCTTGCAGTGTAGGCTGCTTTGGTGAAAGGGAGTGTTGTAGTTTTGTGTCACATCGTGTTGTTCGACTGCAGTGTCGACAGATGTTTACTCATTAACAAATGGATATATAGCCTTAAAAGAACTCAAACTGTGGGAAAAGCAGGTTGTGAGCAGAAAACATCAATCTTATTTAATTTATATTGAGGGATGGGTATTTAAAACCTGCTGTTATTCAGAATTTGTTCTATTAAGTAAAAGTTTGGATCCTAATTTTGCGCTGACATTTAATGTTTTGCAAAATCATTCATATTTTAGCTCAGATGTGATCTTGCAGATAAATTATATTTGTGGTTGGAGACAAAGGATGGGTGCCACGAAATTATACAAATTGGAGCTGGGGCAATAAATGCATTCATTTCTATGATTAATGTAGACTGTTTAGTACTTAAATAATAATAATAAATAATTTTTTTCTT
>NW_015776484.1:0-925 GCF_001515625.1 Sinocyclocheilus rhinocerous | reverse complement strand
ACATAAATAAATTGTACAAAAAAAAAAAACCTAAAAAAAATATTTTAGGGCAGGATTGGTCCAATTAAAACAAACTCTGTTGTGAATGCTCCGTTAGTGCGGTTTATTTTAATAAGTGTGAATGCTGCCATCCCAACCTTGGTGCACACCAAACAGATTAACCAAGACACACCTTTTTAGAGAGACTCTGTCTGCTTTCAAGTGAACTCTTGTGCGGTTTGACTGATATATGAAAGCACAACAAATCAAAGACATCTAAACGAACCAAAAACAAGAGGTGGTCACACTTTTAGAATGCTGCTCTGTTTTTAGCACAAAATGTGCTACACAAAGTGTCTACCCAAACTTTAAATATGTACACTTTACATATGACTAGACTAAACTTCATTCTGTTTAAAGATTCTCTTTACGATTTCTTTGAAACCCCTGACTCATCTCAAATCAAAAGTTATAAATGGAGGCCGCTGTCTGGCTGTATTACTTCTGCTTTACAGTCTCTGAGGTCCTCATTCCCTTTCTCCGACCCCCACTGATTGAATTTGATTTTGAAATATGTTAAGAACTAATGGAAACAAATGGGAAGGTAGGCGACTCTGTGAATAATGATATTCATTTCCATAGGTTTTTGCTATGGCTGAATGCCAGCAGGAGCCAGCAGAATGACTTTTATGTTATTAAAGTAACTAGGTGGATGAGGAAGGGCCAAATGGCCCTCATTACTGCACATGTCTCAGGCTTCATCTACTTTACTTATGAAGTTACTCATGGTCGATCAACTTAACACAACACATCGTGACTCAGTGAAAATGAGAAGGTGGTAATTTATAGGTCTCCTGGGTTTTATATAAACCAATTGTTGTTGGGGAATGTATGAATGTATAGTGGCTGTCTATTTAAAGAAATTGATCATGCTTTCCTTATATAT
>NW_015776483.1:0-925 GCF_001515625.1 Sinocyclocheilus rhinocerous | reverse complement strand
CTTTTGTCTTATCTGACCTTATGTCTTTTTCTATCTGTTTCATTCGACTTGAATACATTTTGAATACATCTTTGAAAACAAGATTGAATACATCTTCCTTCATACTTAATATGACCAGTCCCTGAAGTAACTTTCATAAACTTTTTCAGCTTACAGTGTTATTCTTTTGGTAAAATCCATAAAAAGAAGGACTTTGTTTCTTTATTTGTTCTATTCTGTGTTCACATGTGGGCTTTGGGTGTTGCTCTCTGGCAGGTGAAACAGACAGTTAAGATCTCTGTTTCAGTGCAGAGGGAGGACAGATGAGCGTGACATAACACAATAGTGGACATGGACGAACACACATACACACAGACACTCCCCCATACCAGAACAGCTGTGTGAAGGAGTGGTCCTTGCTTCTCACAGAGAGAGAGCGAGCGAGCGAGGGAGGGACTGAAGTGATAGAGGAAAACACTCTTGAGAACTCCACATGGTAAAGTTCAGAAACAGAGAGGAGTGGAAGAACAGAAAGAGAACCTCAGCCGGGGGAGAGCAGCAAAGAAGGAAGAATACCCTCGGGGTGTGCAGGCTGTTGCAGAGCTCTGGTGTTAGTTTGCCTCTCAGTCCTGTGCGAGACATAGCTTGGTTTATTATTCTGCGACTAACGTTTGATTTGAGGCTTTAGCTCTTGGTCCTTCTTGAGTGAGTGAGTTGTGGATCATGCAGGGCAGGGCTGGACGAGCCGCCCGTAAGGATGCAGTGTGTGAAACACCTCAGCAGGGCAGGAGTGTGGGGGAGATGGAGATAGAGGGGGAAACAGCAGCGCCCGTAGGGGTAAGTTTCTAATGTGACCATTTTAAGCACAATGAACAAGTCTGACTTACAGCTATAATGATGTACTATACCATATTAGTATCAAAATAAAACTAAAACAAAATACAAT
>NW_015776482.1:0-925 GCF_001515625.1 Sinocyclocheilus rhinocerous | reverse complement strand
TTTAATCTTTCCCTTTTATAAATACAAACTTGCAGCACTGCTAACATCCTCAGATTACAGTCCCCGTTTCTCAGGCTGTGTGTTTCCTTTTGGAGCTTTGAAGACTCTGTTTAAGATAAGATATCTCAGTGTAGGACGTCCTCTCCCAATCACAAGCTGCCGCTAACTATTTATAAACTCTAACAGGGCAGAAATGGAAATACTCACTCTCTCCCCTCACTAATGTGCGCATGTGAGGTAATATCACCTGTCTCTTTCATCAGGGACAGTTGGATTGGACATAAGGAGATGTTAAAACTTCCTGCTCTCCGGATCGACACAAGAGGTCGTTTGCAAGCGCCAACCTTGCGCTAAAGATCATCAATCAGAGATGTGAAACCATAACACATGCCATCTCTGTTTATACCTCTCTGTCTCTATTGCACTCTTCCCGCTGTCATCTGGATCACGTCTATGAGCTGTCAGTGATAAACCACAGGCCCACCTGAAAATCTCTCCTCTGCTCTCGGCATGTTTAAATAACCCCCAGGTCTAAGTTTCCAAACTATTCAGTGTGTGTATAATTGCAACAAAAACACAACGAAACTATATAATTTCTACAATATCTGATGCAACTAAATTGCTTTTCAAAATGAAATCCCTTCTGATTTATAAACCAATCAAGAATACTGGTAAAAAAAAAAAAAGAATGTTGAAAAAAAAATGTTAGCGGTGCTTGTCTGTGCAAAACTGAAAGCCCACCCTCCCCCCTCGATGGCAGTATATGTGTCTGTACAATTCCAATATATGATTCCATGTCAATGGTACCTTTGCACATATGCCAGTCACCCATGCCGTTTGCTTTGCTGCACCCCATACCATAACAGATGTTTGCTCTTAAATCTGTCGCTGATGAAAGTCTGGATGGTCCCTTTGGTCTTTGGGA
>NW_015776481.1:0-925 GCF_001515625.1 Sinocyclocheilus rhinocerous | reverse complement strand
GAAACATTTCTGATTATTATCAGTGTTAAAAACAGTTGTGCTGCTAAATATTTTTGTATAAACCTATGTTTTTGACTCATAAATTATATAATATAATAAATTATATTATCCAAAAGGTAATTAATTTTTATACTTATTTACTTTATCAAATATTATTTATTAATTTGTATTTTATATTAATTATGTTTATTTATATTTTAATATAATAATAAATAGAAATAATAATACATCTAAATAAAGCCAAATAGAAATATTTTTAAAAAGGCTAAAGCACATAAGAAAATTACTAAAACTAAACTAAAATGTAAACTGAAAATATAAAAATATAAAAATAAAATGATAGAAAACAGCTAGTTCCATTGGTCTGACCAATGGAAGACAGAGGGAGTATTTGAGAATATATATGAAAACAATCATAATTTTAAATGTTTGGAGATGCTAATGTGCAGATGTTGCTTCAATAAAGTTATTATTAAACTACATTTTTAAACTTAACTACTTTAAAATACGAGTAGCTTGGGAAGCTAAACTTTCAAAGTAGCTTAGCAAGTAAATTTAGTAAGCTGAAATGCTGGCTGTGGTCCATGGAGATATCAGCGCTAATTTGAAATTTGGCCCCGGTTCATATGGACTGACACGTATCTCGGCTGATCCGTCCTTCCTTATGGTCTGCATGTCACTTCATACGGGGGATTTTCCACTTAGCCGAGTGGATTTTGCATCATTTCTTGTCAGTTTGCTTTGTTTGTGTGAGGCGAGCAGTGAGAGAGGACGTGCATCTACGATACACGGCAATCTCCATCTCTTCAGAGCGACGGGTGCGAGGCATTTATGACCATTAGCAGATGTCCATTAGCAGCCGATCAGCAGGGTCTGTCTCCACAGGGGCCATGGCAGGTCTGAGTGTGTGTGTGTGTGTGTGTGT
>NW_015776480.1:0-925 GCF_001515625.1 Sinocyclocheilus rhinocerous | reverse complement strand
AAAAAAAAAAAATGTATGAAACCAACATGAATACAAAGATTACATTCAAAGAGCATGGCTGAATCAAATGAATCAAATTTCTGAACTAGAATTCGCAGGTTCTTATGGACACCTTGCACTTCAACATTTTGTTGTTCATAAAATATCCTGTTGGACATAAAACGTGGTTTTAGACCTGTAAAGACTTGAACAGGATTATTGGATTTAAAGGCATAAATCAATCAAAAATAGAAATGTTGACATCATTAACTCACCCTGGTGTCCTTCCAAAACCCAAATGACTTTCCTTCTGAAAAGATGTTTGACAGATTATCCACATCACATTTTTGTCATACAATAAAGAAGAAAACAGCAAAGTATGTTATGAGATGTTTATATATAATCTCCATCTTAGAAACTGTTTCTGTTTGTTCATCAGGTGTGTTTGGTGTTGATGTGAAGTCAGTGATGGAGGGAGATTCTGTTACTCTACAGACTGGTGTTACTGAAATACAGAGAGTCGAACTGATAACATGGACATTTGGACCTGAAAGCACACGTATAGCTCAGATCAACAGACTGATTAATAAACTTTCATATGATGATGTTCTTGATGGGAGATTCAGAGACCGGTTGCAGCTGGATCATCAAACTGGATCTCTGACCATCACAAACATCACAACTGAAGATACTGGACTCTATGGATTTTTACAGATCATCGGTGGAAAAGAGATCACGTCCAAGAAATTCAGTAATGTTGATTCTGGTGAGTAGTTTTGTAGCTGCATGCAAATTTGGTAACTTTTCCTCTGAATCCATCCTTCAGTTATTCTAGAAGTCTCTTGGAGACAAAATCACGGACCAGAGGGACAGACATAATGCCCAACATTGTGAACATTTCAAACTGCATCAGGGTGTTTTATTGTGACATTTACATTAAGATTTA
>NW_015776479.1:0-925 GCF_001515625.1 Sinocyclocheilus rhinocerous | reverse complement strand
TGATATGAGCAGATACTGAACAGTTTGCAAATACAGCCCATGTATTTTGTCAATACTACCAACATACTGAATTGCAGTTTAAAGGTATGCATAAAAAAATAAAGAATTTTCACATGAGCAGACTTAACACTTTTTAGGGGAAAATGGATTAAACTGCTGAAAATCCACTGTACAAAGAAAAAATGACAAAGAAAAACAACGATTTCCTGTTTTTCAGGCTTCTTAGGGCTCAGCATAGTAGCTTGTTGTTGGGTGTTTGAATAGCACCAACTCTGACTCTCTAAAGTGAACCAAAGCACAGGACCAAAACAAAACAGTAAAAAGTACATACAAATGAAACATCAAGATGATACAGATAGCAGTTCAACAATCATCATTTCAAACCCAACTGTACCTTTACCCAATAGCAAATAATAAATGTATGGCTGTAAAGGAAAGAAGTCTTTCCCTATGAATTGCATCACAACCTTTGAATTTGCCTCCCCAGTTTTTTTTTTTTCAATTAGAAATCTTTTTTTGTTAAAGTGAAAGATGCATTGACATGATCTGCAATTTCACACATTAGCAAACCTGAAAGGAACACCACACATCTAAGGAGACATCACAAGTGCTCATGCGTATGCTTTGTGCAATGTATCAAAACTCAACTTAAACAAAATAAGCTGGATATTAACATTTAAGTGCAAGCCAATGTGTACTGCAGGCTGACCCTAAAGTTAAGCTCATTAGCTGGATAGAAGACAACTAGCGGGTACAATGTGATCATAACTAATCCAGACAAAAAAAAATAAAAAATCATTCTGTGGAAATAAAGCATCACCAAACTTGTCACACTTGAATCTCACGAGTGTATAGCATACTAGAGCACCATAATGCCATTCGTGTAGAGCAGTGATGGGCAAACTTGGCCCTTCCAGGCCACTTT
>NW_015776478.1:0-925 GCF_001515625.1 Sinocyclocheilus rhinocerous | reverse complement strand
AATAAAAATATATGTGGCAACTTTTGTTGTAGCTCTTCATAGTTATGGATGGGTTACAATTAATTTGTCTGTCTGATATCACACTTGCTGTAAGGAAGTGATTCATAAATATTTAGCTGTAAACAAGAATATTACGGTATATAATTAAGCGACACCCATGATTTTATGATCTTTATGAGTCACTGTATTTTCCAATATGAAGCGACTGATCTCAGATTCCTCATTGTTTGATTTTATGATGTTGACCGTGATCATGAGCCATGGTCAATCATTCACAGAAACATATTCACGAGCTTATTTACAGAAGATTTCTAAACAGCAGGAAGTTTCAGACGGTTTCCAGTCCAGCGCTGAAGATGAAGGAAACGCTGAGAGAAGATTCACTTTTACATCGAGAGAAACTCACGGATCAGTCGAGCATGTGCTGATATGGTAATATGATTCAAATTTTTTATTATAATTTATTTGTAACAATTATATTTGATGCATACTGATTGGAAATATATTTTAAGACGACCACAAACGTCTTGAGAAACGAATGACAATGTTTAAAAAAGTCAGTTTTATATAAAGCTAGTTTGCGTTTCATCCAGAGCTGTAAATGTAAAATGCAAAACAGTGAAGTATCACACGTCTCATTATAATATACGACAGGAAACAGTCTGTTATGTAATGGGAATATGCAAATAAGAAGCTTATGCTTCAGTAAAATCATCATATTCTTATATATATATATATTTACTTACACTACCATTCAGTTTGGGATCAGTAAGATTTGTTTGGAAGAAAATTTGTACTTTTACTTTTATTATATATTATATTCAATATAAAAAAATATATATGTATAAATTTTATATACATACACTGAAAAAAATGATTAATTGAATTTACTAAAAATTTTTAAGGTAAGTGGTTGCAATCAATT
>NW_015776477.1:0-925 GCF_001515625.1 Sinocyclocheilus rhinocerous | reverse complement strand
CTATCTCTTCCTCTGCTTTCTCCACAAGTGGCGTCTCATCTCTGGCCAAGCATATAATGAATACTGCCAAGGAGCTTCAATCAGGGATGACACATAGAACATAAGCAGATGTTGGCATTTGTTACCACACTACACATATCCCCTACTCACATCCAATTATGTAAACATAAAGACTGAATCAGAGACACCATAATCTCTTGCAAATTTCCATGGCCACACACACAGCTCATACTTAAGAATAAATAGTTTGAGTCCTGGAAGCTCATTGGTCAATAAAGTATGCTGCAGCGATGTTTTATCTGTTAATATCTAAAAACATTTCATTATAATAATTTGTGTGTGTGTGTGTGTGTGGCAGATTATTTTGGATTATTTTAATATATAAAATTTAATATTACACAACATTAAAATCAATCTAAATAAATAAATGAATAAATAAAATAGTAATAATAATAATGAGAAGAATAAAATCAACATAGCTAGTGACTAATTACACAAAACTGATACTTCTCTTAGAAGTTAGTATTCATTATAATGAAAACAACAACATACCATATCCTTCTTTTCTGCTTCTCTCACTAATTTATTTCTTCAAGAATTTATTTATTTGTACTTAAGTAGGCCACGTACTTGCAAACCAGCTGCAAAAAGCAAAGAGTCTGAGTGTATAACAGTATTTTCAGAAAAGATTGCAGAAACACATTTTTTACACGTCAAAATGTGGGCCAAACCAGCCATGCCTGACTGCTGTGTGTGGCAGCACTCTGGCAGGACTAATGTTGCAGTCGCTGATTTATGCTGTTAATTGACTGAACTGAATTACTCAGTGGTGGTTAAAACATTTGAGAAGAACTGTGCTCTGATATCTATAATTAACTTCAGTCTATTTCAAAATCACCTTTTCTGAACATGTTTACTTTTGTGT
>NW_015776476.1:0-925 GCF_001515625.1 Sinocyclocheilus rhinocerous | reverse complement strand
CAATTCTCTGCTTGCATCATCGCTGAACCTTTCCTTTAGATTTATGGCTCCACCGGTGGAAATAGATTTTCCTTTAAGCAGTGTCAGCCTCCAGCTCCATCGATCTGACTCCTGCTATCCATGTTGTGGCAGTTGCTGAGGTTCACGTGGGCTGACGAAGGTGTTAAGAAGCACAAGCTGTCTGTTTCTGTTTTCATCTGCTGATGTCATTGGTACAAACCCCTGATGTCATTCTTCATAGTTCATAGTTAAACTGGAGAAGGGTCAAGGTCAGGCAAGAGGGCCCCCTTTGTAAAATGACTTTTGCTGCAGGGCTGAAGCAGATGAAGCACATGGGGCTGCTTTGTTTTTGTAAAGCTTTGTAGTTTGGGTTTAGATGTGCAGCAAATGGTCTTCACTGGAATAACCATGATCTTAATTACGTTTAATTGAAGTTTTTATGAGTGTGTTTAAAGTAGACTCTTTACTATACACTTGAGTCCAGTTATGGGTCTTGGTTTACCACCAGTGTGCTCAAAAAGATTACAGTATTATCAGCTACTATAAATACCAGTAGATCTGCAGGGTGTTAAATCACTTTCTTAATAAATCTGCATTAAATGAGCTGAGTACAGCTTGTTTAAATTGATAGTTCATCCAAAAATACTCATAATAATCATTTACTCACCCTCGTGTCATTACAAACCTGTATGACCCTTTTTCTGTGAAACAAAAAAAGATATTTTGAAGAATGTTGGTTACCAAACTGTTTTGGTTCCTATTGACTTCCTTTTTTTCCATTCAATAGAAATCAATTGGAATCTTTACTGTTTGTTTTCCGAAATATCTTTCTTTTTGTTTCACAGAAAAAAGGCAAGTCAGTCATGTTTGGAACGACACAAGGGTGAGTAAATGATGACAGAGTTTTCATTTTTGGGTGAACTAT
>NW_015776475.1:0-924 GCF_001515625.1 Sinocyclocheilus rhinocerous | reverse complement strand
CATACGTTTCATGTTTATATTCCCTCTGTGTCTTTATGTTACAGATTTAACCCTGCATGAAGCAACCTGTGACATATTGTTGAAATCTCAAAGCTAATAACTCAAACTAGTCCATTCCAGGAAATCACTATGCAACCCAGTAGATTTGTATTAGTGTTACACAATATAACAGCCTGCAGCAACATGTCAAAATGTAAAGCAAATAGAATGAAAGTTGCTCAACATTCCTTAAAAAGCTTAAATTGCTTTAATGTACAGTCATCAAGACTGCATTTATTTGATAAAAAATACAGAAAAAACATCAATATTGTGAAATATTACAACTTAAAATAATAATTTTCATTTTAATATACTTTAAAATATACTTTACGTGGTGGCAAAGCTGACATTTTCATCAGCCATTTCTCCAGTCTTCAGTGTCACATGATCCTCCAGAAATTCTAATATGCTAATATTGATAAATATGCTAATCTTTGGGGGTTATCTGTGATACTTTGATGGATTTTGTGATGAATAAAACAGTTTAAAAAAAATAGCATTCATTCAAAACAAAGAATTTTCTAACAATGTAAATCTTTACTATCACTTTTGATCAATTTAATACATCCTTGCTGAATAAAAATATTATTTTCCTTCAAAAAAAGGAAAGAAAACTACTGACCCCAAAATTTTGAACAGTAGTGTATATTGTTACGAAATATTTATATTTTCATATTCAAGTTCACTGTAAAAAAGTCAAACTTTCGAAAAGTTCTACTAACCAATGTAAAAAAGTAGCCTGAAAAAATAATTTTTAGTAGAAGTCAGTTTAATTTCTTGTGTGATCCGAAAAAAATACTCTAAACATGTTGCTAGCAAAAGGTGTTTTGTTTACCTTTTTTAGATACTCAAGTATTTGTTCACAACATATCCAAATGTTCTCCC
>NW_015776474.1:0-925 GCF_001515625.1 Sinocyclocheilus rhinocerous | reverse complement strand
ACAGAAAGCTGACATAAAATGCAAAACATGAAAACAAGTAAATGCTGTACACGTGCAATTGCTCGGTGTGCTTTGTGTGTTGTGTCAACATACACACGTTGTGATTGTAGTAAGAGGCTCAAGCATGCAAACGGGAGGCTTTTTAGGTCTGTACAACATTATCTAGAGTTTAAAAACCATCCTTACACCATCCGCTTGACTAGAAAATATATGTTACTCCACATAATACAATTTAATTTTTAATAATATCTCAATATTAATAATTTAATAATCACTTTAAATATATCTTCCAATTCGTTTGTTCCTTCTAACAGCCCATTTACACCTGGTTTTACACATGGGTCCATATAAGGTGATGCAATATGAGGTAAACATTTCAAGCCCTTCCAAAATTAATCTACTAGTGGTTATCTACTATAGTAAAATACTATATTTAAATTATTTATATTTTGCATGAAAACAAATTAATTTAGTTACAGTACAATGGGAAGATTTTTTTTCTTGCCATTATAATACTGTAGTTAAGGGCTGTCCAATCCTGCTCCTGGAGGGCCAATATCCTGCAGAGTTTAGGCTAGTTCCAAATAACTCCCTTACACACTTAACAATAACACACTTGCCTGGAAGTTTCGTGTGAGTCTGAAGACCTTGAGTTTGGTCCATGTGTATTTCATTAGTGTTGGAGCTTAACTCTTCAGGACAGTGGCCCTCCAAGAACAGGTTTGTACTGCATACCAACAGGGGCTCTGTGACAATAACCAGCCAATCTCTAAAACACTTTGTTTCAGTGATGATTTTGGTACAAAACCAGAAATGCTCCCTTGAAATCCGACTCGTACCTCGGTCCAACAAGGAGGTGTACAGGTGTACACATCGATACTTCTCGGCTGACTACTTGTGTTTTGTATCACAAGAGAAGGATCTC
>NW_015776473.1:0-924 GCF_001515625.1 Sinocyclocheilus rhinocerous | reverse complement strand
TAGTCAACAAACTGCCAGTCAGTTTATTGTCAGTCATGTGAAATTATACTCCATCAGCCTCACAAACAGAGTCTTACAGACTGTATCATACTCAAGCACAGTTCAATTTATTGAGGCACCTTTAATGGTACATAATTGTTTGTGTACACTTTCAATGGACATGACTGCTTACTATTATTGTGAGCGACCTACTTATTTTGTCATACTCCACCTTAATAGCTTTTAGATGCATTTATGCATTTAGCAGACGCTTTTATCCAAAGAGACTTACTTTTTATCAGTTCATGCATTCCCTGAAAATCAAACCCATTTGCTAGTGACATGCTTTACTGGCCAATATAAAAAACATTTAGTGCAAACTACAATGATCAGCATATGATACACAACAGCTCTGCTGATGAGAACTGAAACAATGTCATTTTCATTCCATGATTTTAAATGTGATAATTTAACATCTCCCAAAGAGCTGCTTATTCTCAGCCGAACAACTGTGGATTAATTTATTCAGCACACTTTGAAGGGCTGTATGAAAACTGTGATGTCATGGCACATATTGACTGGATAATGATGACTCATATGTGCGTTTGCATGCTCACTGAAGAGTTGGTGTTCAGCTGAAGTGACTCAGTGGCTCTTTACAGTGTTTCATTGGCAGCTTTCAGAGCCTGTAGTTGCAGAGCGAGGTTGTAATATGGATAATGTGCATGGCTGCAACAGAGCTAATTTGCAATAGACCGAATGAACCTGCTCTTTAAACAGGCTAGAAGCTTTGCCTTTGAAATCACAATATTTATCAAGTGATCAACACAGCGTTGCTGTGCACAAGTCGGTGCTAACATGAACACGAGGGAGCGATAAAGAGATAGGTCTGTGGTGGGTGTTTGACTGCTCTTGAGGAGCCAACGTTGTGGGAGGGATCCCAAA